>NC_053025.1:536795636-536858378 GCF_003073215.2 Triticum urartu | reverse complement strand
ATTGTTCCTCAAGGATTCCTATCCACCCTGGTGGCGAAACCTACCCTTGCGGATTAGATCATCAAGGCACAGAAGGTAGATCTGGGAATCTCCCGTATTAAGAGAAACATTAAGAAAGGAGTCGCGAATTGTTTCTCCGTTGATGACCAAGGTGTCGTATACTTTGGAAACCGCTTAGTAGTTCCCAAAGCACGAAACCTGAGGCGGCTGATCCTTAAGGAAGCTCATGAATCCCCTCTCACTATTCATCCCGGTGGTACTAAAATGTATCAAGACCTACGCCAGAGGTTTTGGTGGACTAGGATGAAGAGATAAATTGCTCAATACATTGCTAGTTGCGACGTCTATCGCCGCGTTAAAGCAGAGCATCAACGGCCTACTGGCACCCTTCAACCTTTGGCTATTCCTGAATGGAAATGGGATAAAATCAGTATGGATTTCATTACTGGGTTTCCCAGGACCAAGAGAGGGAATAATACCATCTTCGTCGTGATCGATCGTCTTTCCAAGGTGGCCCACTTTCTACCTATTCGTGAGAGTATCACCGCTAGCCAGCTAGCTGACTTATACATCTCCCGAATAGTGTCTCTTCATGGTGTCCCATTGGAAATTAACTCAAACTGTGGGAGTCTCTTCACTTCTCGATTTTGGCAAAGTTTCCAAAATGCTATGGGAACTCGTCTTTGTTTTACCACCGGCTTCCACCCCCAATCAAGTGGTCAAGTAGAGCGAGTATATCAAATTCTGGAAGATATGCTCCGAGCTTCTGTCATCTCATTTGGAATGGATTGGGAGAAATGCCTTCCATTCGCGGAGTTTGCTTATAACAATAGTTATCAAGCTAGCTTGGGAAAAGCTCCTTTCGAAGTTCTCTATGGACGAAAATGTCGAATGCCTCTCAACTGGTCAGAAACCAGGGAAAGACAACTCTTTGGCCCGGATATGATTCAGGAAGTAGAAGAGCAGGTTCGCGTTATTAGTGAGAAATTGAAAACAACCCAATCTGGTCAAAAGAGCCAATATGATCGTAAACATAAGCTCATGACTTATGAAGTCGGTGAGAAGGCTTACCTTCGGGTTACTCCATTAAAGGGAACCCATCGTTTCGGTATCAAAGGCAAATTGGCTCCTCGTTACATTGGACCCTTTCGCATTCTTGCCAAACAAGGAGAAGTTGCCTACCAATTGGAACTACCTCCGCATCTTTCCAGAGTCCATGATGTCTTCCACATTTCTCAACTCAGGCGTTGCTTCGCGGATCCTATCCGTGGAGTGGACCACGAAACGCTTGATCTACAAGATAATCTCTCATACCGGGAATATCCCGTTCGTATCCTTGATCAAGCCGAGCGTACGACTCGACGCCATAACATCAAGTTTCTCAAGGTTCAATGGTCACACCATTCCGAGAAAGAAGCCACTTGGGAAAGGGAGGATCATCTTCGACTTGAGTACCCCACCTTCTTCCCAACAGATCCTAAATCTCGGGACGAGATTCTTTTGAGTGGGGGTGAGTTGTCACACCCTTGCTAGTTCATGCATTAGAGTGATTGCATCATGTTTAAATTTCCCAGAAAGATGAAATGGGGATGTCAGAACCCCCAGCATCCCCCTGGAACAACTAGGGTTTACTAAAAACTTTTTCAATGAACCTGAAATGCCCTTCTACAAAGTCCACCCTTTTTGTTTTGGGTTAAAACCTTTGACAAAAATGGTGCACATCTTTCTAGGACATCCTAAGGTCATTGGATTAATTCATATAGTATTTGCATTTGGGCATTTAAATGCTATAAAATATTTTAAATGCTCAAATAATCATAAACTAAAATGTTTACTATTGGATATATTCTAAGCAGTAGCCATGATTAATGTTATGATTTTTGGAAATTCCCTGGCATTTTTAATAAAGCTCAGAAGTTATAGAAAAATAGAAAACATAATTTAATTAGAAGAGAAAGAGAACAGCACCTGGGCCTCTTACCTGGCACCCACCAAAGCCCAGCTGGCCAGCCCAGCCCACTGGCCTCCCCCCCTGTCGTCTTCCTCGCGACAGAAGGACGCCGGGCGTGTGCCCCATGCGCGTGGCCACGCGCCCCGGCCACCTCCTGCTTGCCGCTCCACCTCGACGCCTGGACGCCTCTGGGAGACACCACGTACCCCCGTGGATCTCTCTCACTCTCTCCCAACCTTTCCCCCTCCTCTGCTCTCTCTCCTGCGCAGCCCGAGCGGAGCTCATCGCCGCCGACGCCGTTTGCCATGGCCACCATGCTCCCCTCGCCTCCCCGCGCTGTCCACGGCCTCCGCCATCGTCCGACACTCCGCCCCACCCTGGCCCCGACCGCTGGGACGGCCTGCATCGCCGGCTGCCTCGTCTTCTTCCTCCGCGGCCACCGAGGACCGCCGCGGTCGATTCATTGCCGTCAGGTCTTCCCCGAGCCCGCTGAGCAGCTCGTCGCACCGCCGTGAGCCCCTCTTCCTCTCCCCTCCTCTCTCAAGCTCGCACCCGTCCCGTAGCTCCATTTCCCACAGCGGCCGAGAGCTTCTCGCCGTCGGCCATGGCGCAACCGTGGCCACAGCCGTGCAAGCTCACAACGGAGCGCCTCACCGTGCTCAGCAAACCCCCAGGAGTCTAACGCACACACCCACTAGCCCTCCCATGCACCGTAGCACCGACCCTGACCTCACCCGAGCCCCGGCGACCGCCAAGGTCGACGCCGGCGACGATTCCGGCTACCCAGGCCCAACCACCTACACCACTCGACACGGACGAGTGCCCGCGTAACGTAGATGCCCTCCGCCGGCCAAATGGTCGCCGGAGGAGGAAACCCGCACCCCTCCGCCGTCCCTGGCCTTGCCGGCGACGAGCCCCGGGTCAACTCCGGCGAGTTTGACCCGGGTTGACCCCAGTTTGACCCCGCCTGAGTCAATGACATGTGGGGCCGGCTCCTAACTAAAATAGTTTAGTTTTTAATTAGTGCTAATCACACTGTTAGGGGTTAATGACCTCGTTAACTAACTCTGTGTCATTAACATGTGGCCCCAGGGCTTTAACTAACCTAGGTTAGGATTAGATTAATATAAATTAACTTGGTTAGTTAGGATAGTCACTGACAGATGGGGCCCACCAGTCAGGTTTGACCTGGGCTGGCGCTTTTGACCCGCTGACGTCACAGTGACGCAGTGCTGACGCAGTTAATTATTTTCTAGATTTATTCTTATATAGGAAATTCTAGAAAATAGCCAAAACTTCTAAAAATCATAGGAAATCAACCATAGCTCCAAATCAAACAAATTATATATGAAAAATGGACAGAAAAATCCAATCTATCCATCTGTACTAGTTTCATGCATGACAAAACACTTTAACCTTGCTGTTTAGGTGAAACAAGCTAATACACTTATAATGCATAAGAACTTAAGCTTCCATTTGAATCTTTGATTCAAATGGACCCATTTCAACTTGTTTCACATTGCATTAGGCAGGACACCTCATATTGGCATGTCATATCATGCATCATATTATTGCATATTGCCATGTGATGATTGTGTTCTGTGGTGTCTTTCGTGGTAGGTTCTGCCTCCGAGGATATTTCTGAGTATCCAGCTGAAGGGCAGTACCCTACTACCACTCCATCAGGCAAGCAGGCCCATTGATCATATCGATACAATCCCCTATTCTCACCTCTGCTCTCATTTACTGCATTAAGACAACAACGTTTCGAACTGCTGTGTGCTACGATAGTTGAACCCTTATCCTCTGCATGACCTGTCTTTGCCACAGTAACTAGATGAAACCCACTAGCATGTGTAGGAGTTTATTGAGCCATGTATGTGGCTCCTACCTTGCTATGCCTCCTATGCTTAGAGTTGAGTCAGGACTGGTTCATCTTGGTGATGGGCTAGAGTGAAATGATTATGTCGGTAATGTGAGGGATGGGTTGAACATGTTTTGGTAAAGGTATCGAGTAGAGACCATGTAGGAGTACATGGTGGGTTGTTTCATTGAGGCCGTCCCTAAGAACTGAGATCTGTATGTGTGATTCAAGAATCAGTTACTACCATACATTGGGCCCGAAACCAATGGACCCTCTCGGCTTCTTAATCACCCTAGTACTCTGTCCAGGAGTTGCAACTAGTTTCTGGTGTTTGTAGGTTATGTGTTGGCGGCTGTGCGTAGCGCTGACCCTAGGGGTGGGCTATGATGCGGTAGATACACCGTGGCACGGTGTACCGAGTCACCCGTTTGGTGTCTCGGGAACACTGCTCACATTGTTCGGGGCCGTATATGGAAACCTCGGCTGGACTCCCTGCGGATGGAACCTGGATAGGCGATAAACCTGGACTAGAGACTTGAGTGTTTAGGTAGGCCGTGGCCGACACCCTCGTTGGGCTTCCGCTTGAAGGTTGCCGAGTACATGTCATGTAAACGACGATAAGTCGTGAGAGCGTGTATGAAGAAGTACACCCCTACAGGGTTAACATCATCTATTCGAATAGCCGCGTCCGCGGTAAAGGACTACTTGGTTGCCTATACAGTTCATAGACAAGTTAATGGTTACTACTAAAAGACTCAAGATAAGTGTGAGTACCGAGGATGGCCCTCTCGTAGGATGACGAGGGAGGATCCCAGGTGGAGTATTGTGTTGGTGATTAGTGGACTCGTGTGCGAAAACTATTTTACTAGTGGTGTCTCGTAGGATAGCTTAGCCAAGAGTCAAAGCTGGCTTGCTGCAATAACTCCACCACCTTCTTGAGAATGAGCATGTATAGTAGGATCTGTTGTAAGACTTGCTGAGTACCTTTGTACTCATGTTGCTTTAATTACTATTTTCAGATGACAACACCGCCCCCTCTGATGGGTTTTATGTAGACCTCGACGTCGATGAGTAACTTGCCACCCAGGTGGTGATCCTGGCCATGGAGGGCCCTATGTAGATAGTCAGGCTTTGACAAGCCTTCTTTGTTTCTAGTGTTTGTACTCAGACTATTTGCTTCCGCATGTGCTTGTATGCTTGTATGACTTGAGTGTCGGGTCATGTGATCCCTACCTGTATGAACATGTTATGTATGGCTGTCTAGAGCCTTTAAATAAAGTACTTGAGTTGTAGAGTTTTGTTGTGATGCCATGTTGTATTTACACATATCGAGCATATTGTATGTATGATTGAAATGCTTGGTATGTGTGGGATCCGACAATCTAGTTGTTTATCCTTGGCAGCCTCTCTTATGGGGAAATGTAGTCTAGTGCTCCTTGAGCCATAGTAGTCCGCTACAGCCCGGTTCACCGGAGTCCTACTAGCCCAGCACTACTGCTCAGGACACTTGACTAGCTGGCATGTGTTTCACTTCATTCCTATGTCTGTCCCTTTGGGGAAATATCACGCGGTGACATCCGGAGTCCTGCCTAGCCTGCTACAGCCCGGGTTCCCCGGAGTCCTGTTAGCCCAGTGCTATAGCCCGGATTCACACGCTGATGACCGACATGCTAGATGTGATTCATGTATGCCTATCCCCATAGGTCTGTGCCGTTTTGGGTTCACGACTAGCCATGTCGGCCCGGGTTCTCTGTCATAGGGATGCTAGCGACACTATCATATACGTGAGCCAAAAGGCACAAACGGTCCCGGGCCATGGTAAGGCGACACCCGTGGGGATACCGTGCGTGAGGCCGCAAAGTGATATGAGGTGTTACCGGCTAGATCGATGTGACTTGGAATCGGGGTCCTGACATAGCCAGTGTTCTCTTAATCCGTAGTCCCTATTTCGAGTTGCAAATATTAGCAACAGAACAAGTATCAAATACCCAGGTGCTACTGCGAGCTCTGGTAAGGTACACATCAAACATGTATATCACATATACCTTTGTTCACATTGCCATCATTTTTATCTGCCAAATACTTGGGGCAGTTCCACTTCCAGTGACCAGTCTGTTTGCAGTAGAAGCACTCAGTCTTAGGCTTAGGTCCAGACTTGGGTTTCTTCTCCTAAGCAGCAACTTGTTTGTTGTTCTTCTTGAAGTTCCCCTTCTTATTCCCTTTGCCCTTTTTCTTGAAACTGGCGGTCTTATGGACCATCAACACTTGATGCTCCTTTTTGATTTCTACCTCCGCAGCCTTTAGCATTGCGAAGAGCTCGGGAATTGTCTTATTCATCCCTTAAATATTATAGTTCATCAGGAAGCTTTGTAGCTTGGTGGCAGTGATTGAAGAACTCTGTCAATGACACTATCAACAAGAATATTAACTCCCAGTTGAGTCAAGTGATTATGATACCCAGACATTTTGAGTATATGCTCACTGACAGAACTATTCTCCTCCATATGGCAGCTGTAGAACTTATTGGAGACTTCATATCTCTCAATCCGGGCATTTGCTTGAAATATTAACTTCAACTCCTAGAACATCTCATATGCTCCATGACGTTCAAATCATCGTTGAAGTCCCAGTTCTAAGCCGTAAAGCATGGCACACTGAACTATCGAGTAGTCATCAGCTTTGCCCTCCCAGGTGTTCATAACATCTGGTGTTGCTCCTGCAGCAGGTTTGGCACTTAGTGGTGCTTCCAGGGCATAATTCTTTTGTGTAGCAATGAGGATAATCCTCAAGTTACGGACCCAATCCGTGTAATTGCTACCATCATATTTCAACTTTGCTTTGTCAAGGAATGCATTAAAATTCAATGGAACAACAACATGAGCCATCTATCTACAACAAACATAGACATGCAAAATACTATCAGGTACTAAGTTCATGATAAATTTAAGTTCAATTAATCATATTACTTAAGAAATCCCACTTAGATAAACATCTCTCTAATCATCTAAGTGATCACGTGATCCAAATCAACTAAACCATAACCGATCATCACGTGAAATGGAGTAGTTTTCAATGGTGAACATCATTATGTTGATCATATCTACTATATGATTCACGCTCGACCTTTCGGTCTCAATGTTCCAAGGCCATATCTGCATATGCTAGGCTCGTCAATTTTAACCTGAGTATTCTGCGTGTGCAATACTGGCTTGCACCCATTGTAGATGGACATAGAGCTTATCACACCCGATCATCACGTGGTGTCTGGGCACGACGAACTTTGGCAACGGTGCATACTCAGGGAGAACACTTTTATCTTGAAATTTAGTGAGAGATCATCCTATAATGCTACCATCAATCAAAGCAAAATAAGATGCATAAAAGATAAACATCACATGCAATCAATATAAGTGATATGATATGGCCATCATCATCTTGTGCTTGTGATCTCTATCTCAGAAGCACCATCATGATCACCATCGTCACCAGCGCGACACCTTGATCTCCATCGTAGCATCGTTGTCGTCTCGCCAACTATTGCTTCTACGATTATCGCTACCGCTTAGTGATAAAGTAAAGCAATTACAGGGCGATTGCATTGCATACAATAAAGCGACAACCATATGGCTCCTGCCAGTTGCCGATAACTCAGTTACAAAACATGATCATCTCATACAATAAAATATAGCATCATGTATTGACCATATCACATCACAACATGCCCTGCAAAAACAAGTTAGACGTCCTCTACTTTGTTGTTGCAAGTTTTACGTGGCTGCTACGGGCTGACCAAGAACCATTCTTACCTACGCATCAAAACCACAACGATAGTTCATCAAGTTAGTGTTGTTTTAACCTTCTCAAGGACCGGGCGTAGCCACACTCGGTTCAACTAAAGTTGGAGAAACTAACACCCGCCAGCCACCTGTGTGCAAAGCATGTCGGTAGAACCAGTCTCGCGTAAGCGTACGCGTAATGTCAGTCCGGGCCGCTTCATCCAACAATACCGCGGAACCAAAGTATGACATGCTGATAAGCAGTATGACTTGTATCACCCACAACTCACTTGTGTTCTACTCGTGCATATAACATCAACGCATAAAACCAGGCTCGGATGCCACTGTTGGGAAACGTAGTAATTTAAAAAATATTCCTACGCACACGCAAGATCATGGTGATGCATAGCAACGAGAGGGGAGAGTGTGTCCACGTACCCTCGTAGACTGAAAGCGGAAGAGTTAGCACAACGCGGTTGATGTAGTCGTACGTCTTCACGATCCGACCGGTCAAGTACCAAACGCACGGCACCTCCGAGTTCTGCACACGTTCAACTCGATGACGTCCCTCGAACTCCGATCTAGCCGAGCTTTGAGGGAGAGTTCCGTCAGCACGATGGCATGTTGATGATGTTGATGTTCTACCGTCGCAAGGCTTCGCCTAAGCACCGCTACGATATTATCGAGGTGGACTATGGTGGAGAGGGGCACCACACACAGCTAAAAGATCCAAGAGATGAATTGTTGTGTCTCCAAGGGCTGCCTCTCTCCCCGTATATAAAGGAGTGGAGGAGGAGGAGGGCGCCAGCCACCCTAGGCGCGCCCCATGAGGAGTCGTACTACCACCGGGAGTAGGACTCCCCCTTTCCATGTGGGAGTAGGAGTTCCTCCCCCCAATCCTAGTCCAACTAGGATTCCTCGGAGGGGAAAAGAGGAGGAGGGGGCCGGCCACCTCTCCTAGTCCTAATAGGACTAGGGGAAGGGGGGAGGCGCGCAGCCCTTGTGGGCAGCCCTTTCACCTTTCCACTAAGGCCCATGAAGGCCCATATGGCTCCCGGGGGGTTCCGGTAACCTCCCGGTAACCGGTAAAATCCCGATTTCACCCGGAACACTTCCGATGTCCAAACATAGGCTTCCAATATATCAATCTTTACGTCTCGACCATTTTCGAGACTCCTCGTCATGTCCGTGATCACATCCGGGACTCCGAACAACCTTCGGTACATCAAAATGCATAAACTCATAATATAACTGTCATCGTAACTTAAGCGTGCGGACCCTACGGGTTCGAGAACAATGTAGACATGACCGAGACACGTCTCCGGTCAATAACCAATAGCGGGACCTGGATGCCCATATTGGCTCCTACATATTCTACGAAGATCTTTATCGGTCAGACCGCATAACAACATACGTTGTTCCCTTTGTCATCGGTATGTTACTTGCCCGAGATTCGATCGTCGGTATCCAATACCTAGTTCAATCTCGTTACCGGCAAGTCTCTTTACTCGTTCCGTAATACATCATCTCACAACTAACATATTAGTTGTAATGCTTGCAAGGCTTATGTGATGTGTATTACCGAGAGGGCCCAGAGATACCTCTCCGACAATCGGAGTGACAAATCCTAATCTCGAAATACGCCAACCCAACATCTACCTTTGGAGACACCTGTAATGCTCCTTTATAATCACCCAGTTACGTTGTGACGTTTGGTAGCACCCAAAGTGTTCCTCCGGCAAACGGGAGTTGCATAATCTCATAGTCATAGGAACATGTATAAGTCATGAAGAAAGCAATAGCAACATACTAAACGATCGTGTGCTAAGCTAATGGAATGGGTCATGTCAATCAGATCATTCAACTCATGATGTGACCTCGTTAATCAAATAACAACTCATTGTTCATGGTTAGGAAACATAACCATCTTTGATTAACGAGCTAGTCAAGTAGAGGCATACTAGTGACACTTTGTTTGTCTATGTATTCACACACGTATTATGTTTCCGGTTAATACAATTCTAGCATGAATAATAAACATTTATCATGATTATAAGGAAATAAATAATAACTTTATTATTGCCTCTAGGGCATATTTCCTTCATTGGGACCCTCAATTGCCAAGTCAAATCTCATCGACCATGACCATGACCACGAGGAGGGCACCCACAAAGGTTCTTCCAAGGTGAAACAACCCATCTTTGACATCAGAGAGCGCAGCATGGGTCTGTGCTCTTCCAACTGGAAGGATCCCATCCATGACATGTGAGGCAACATCCTATCAGTGAATCTTAACTTTTCTAGCTTGCCAACCCGTACCCTTTGTTGTAGTAGCATTAGTCGTGCGGTGCTTTAAATGTGCCGTGTTTAATTATTCCAGTTACGCAAAAATGTATTGTTCAATAGGGCTATGTGATGTTTAAGTTTGAATTGTACATTTCAGTTTCACGAATGGCTATATTTGGTTGTTTATAGTGAGTAGATGCCCTGTTTATCTGTATTTGGTTGTTAGGTTGGTTGTAGTGAGCATTTTTTGAGTTATCGAGCAGATGCCTTGTTTATATCTATTTGGTTCTTAGGTTGGTTGAAGTGAGCATTTGTCCAGTTATCAAGCAGATGCCTTGTTTATTTGTATTTGGTTATTAGGTTGGTTGCAGTGAGCATTTGTCCAGTTTTCAAGCAGATGCCTTGTTTATCTGTATTTGCTTGTTAGGTTAGTTGCAGTGAGCATTTGTCCAGTTTTCAAGCATATGCCTTGTTTATCTGTATTTGCTTTTTAGGTTGGTTGAATTGAGACTCTGTCCAGTTTTCAATGGCTATATTTGGTTGTTATACTCATCATTTATGCCTTGTTTATTTTATTCATTCACAATGTGATGTTCATTATGTGCAAGTCGGAACTTTGCCGCTCGACCGCATCAATACTAGTTTGAACGGCTATATTTTGTTCCAGTTATTCCTGGTGTAGTTAACACATGCCCTTTATTTCAGTTTTATACATTTACCTAATGTGATGTTGAAGCATTACCTATGTTCTATTCATTTTCAACAATACCAGTTTGAATTGCAATATTTGATGGATGTTAAGCCTGTTGTCGGTAACATTGCCTTCCATTTTATATCTTCTTTAACAGCATGCTGAAACCAACACATTCAAGTTATCATTTGGAGATGATGTTGTTTACCTTTGCTATATTTGTTTCATGTTAAGGTTGCTGTACTTATCATGCCTTTCCACTACTTATGCAGGACAACAACGGGAGTGGCCACCATTTTCCGCCGAGGTTAGTTTCATCCCTCGGCTTGTACTCCCCCTGTTGTTCCATAATGTAGTGCATATAGATCCAGGCCTGGACACTTGTTAGCTTCTAATATTGACTTGTTGCTTGTATGTACATATGCCCTTGGCAAGGATCCATGCATCAACCCTTTTTGCGTATGGAGCAATGAGATTTTCATGAACAAGCATCAAGTGAGGAAACTGATAAGGATTATTAGCAAAAAGATACGAATGGTGGCAAGCAAATTATTTGTTTATGCTCTATCCAACACACTAGTGAGCTGTAGGATGGTAACTACAAACTCTGCAGCCTTCTCTTTTTACTGCCCATAGTGAGTTGTTAGACAACAATGTCTGAATCTTTTTCGTTCGCAGTGGTTCCTGAAGCAGTTCACTCATATTACCTCGCACAAAGTACATGATTGGTGGACATGCAATGAAGGTTAAAGTATTTCATCCAGACTACAATGAACATAGAAGTCCTAATGAAGACAGTGAAGGATGGACGGGCAGCCATCACAAGGGGTTGGCCTAGAGTCGTGCGTGCATTATGCATGCAGGAGGGCACAATATGGGCATTCCGCTTCACCTTCTCCATCAACCAGAATGTCTTTCGCCACTCTCTTTACAGTCTTTAGTACAACTGTGGTTCATCATTCTTTACTTGGTGCTTCTGTAGTTCTTCAGTATGTATCTATGCATCGAATTATGCATTCGTGGTTGAACCTATATTTGTAATAAACATGGTTGGATATGAAATAAGTGATTGCCTACTTTGAAATTCAAAACATGTGATTTTTAAATTAGGGATTACACTACACACGGTTTGCGAAAGCGAAACATCAGTGATAGACGTGGAGATCAAACACATTTCTAGGATCCACTACGTGTGTGATCAATCTCCACTGCACACACGATTAGCCAAGAAAAAATGTGCGTGATTAACAACAGCATCACACACAGTTCTTTCTTATTGAATGTTTGTGATAGTCACCTTATCACACACGATTCACAATTATGGATTGTTTGTGATGTTGTGGCATCGCAAACGTTTGGTCATAGAAGAACGGTGCGATAGGTCGATCACCCAACGCGGGTACGATGGATGAATCGTGTGGGATGTATTCAAGCTTCGCATACAGTTTTATAGCAACAACTATGTGCGCTCTTACATCGAATCGCACACAGTCGAGGAAAAGTAAATGTGTGAGATTGTCTACTTCTATAATCGTGAACTATTTGTGATGCGTCGCGCATCATAAACGTAGCACCACAGAATACTGACTGCGATGGAAATGCGAGCACAAACGAGTAGGGAGTACTATATATGCATCGAGGCTCCCTATCCCCGACGGTTTCTGGGTCGTGTGGGAAGGACCCCCCTATCGCAGTCACTCACTTGGCGATGGTTCCGAACGCCGTCATGGAAAAGGGTTAAAAACCGTTTGTATAGCACCTGGCTGTACCAGTGTTTACTCTTGCTACGTCGTGGCTTTCCATTAGTGTTCCGAACCTTGGAGGTACCGGGTGTATCGAGATTGGTGTTTTTTATGAGTGAGTGGTAACAGATAGTTTTGTGATAAGATAATTTGTAACGAGCAACAAGTAACAAAAGTGAATAAAGTGCAGCAAGGTGGCCGAATCCTTTTTGTAGCAAAGGACAAGCCTGGACAAACTCTTATATAAGTAAAAGCGCTCCCGAGGACACATGGGAATATCGTCAAGCTAGTTTTCATCACGTTCATATGATTCGCATTCGGTACTTTCATAATTTGTTGTCACACCCTAGCTGGTTCATGCATTAGAGTGTTGCATCATGTCTACTTCCACAGAAACTTGAAATGGGGATGACAGAACCCCCAGCAACCCCCCTGGAAACAACTAGGGTTTACTAAAATTATTTTCAATGAACCCAAAATGCCCTTCACAAAATGTTCATCATTTCTGGATTGGGTTAAAACCCTGGCAAAAATGGTGCACTCTTTTCTAGGACATTCTGGATTCTTTGAATTAAATCATAAGTATTTGAATTTGGGCATTTAAATGCTATAAAATATTTTAAATGCCCAAATAATTCTGGAGTTAAGTCAGGGCTGTTAGGAATAATCCCAACAGAACCCACAATTATTTTCAGGATTTTAGTAATTGCCTAAGTATTTTTAATAAAGCCCTAAAGTTACAGAAAAATAGAAAAAGAAAACAAATAGGAAAAGAGAGAAAGTGAAAAGCTTACCTGGCGCCCACCCAGCAGGCCCACCTGCCGGCCTAGCCGAGCCAACGCTCTAGCGAGCTGCTTGGCTTGGCTAGGTAGGCAAGCAGCTGCTCGACGGCGAGCACAGCATGCGTGCCACGCAGCTGCCCGCCGCCTCGCTGCTCCCCTCTTTGAGCTGTCGACGTGGTACGACCCCCCTCTCTCTCCCCGACCTCGCAGACATTCGCTCTTCCCTCTGGTTCCTCTCTGTCACCCTCCCCAACGTCGCCCGAGACGTCACCATCGCCGCCGCTCGCCGCAGCCACGTCCAACACCGTCCCCACGCCCTCTCACCGTGTCCGGACGGTTCGCCGTCGTCGACTACGTCGACTAGCCAAGCCGCATGACGCCGGAGCCCCTGCATCATCCCCGCCGCCGTCGTCTTCAACCTCGGGCCGCCGAGATCCCCGTCGCCGTTCCGACCACACCGAGCCTTCCCCGAGCATGCTGACCTTCTCTGCGGCTTCCCAGTGAGCTACTGCTCATCCCCCTTCTCTCTGCTTCGTCGCTAGAGCTCTGTAGCCGCCGTGCCTTTTCCGTCCGAACGCACCGCCTTCTGAGCTCGTCGCTGATGTAACTCCGGCCGCTTAGCGGTCCCGCTGGCACGTCCAGCATGCTCACCGCATCGCGTAGGTGTTGTAGGTGCTAGCGCCATGCCGCCTAGGCCACTACAGCCACGCGCACGAGCTGACCCGAGCTTCGGCCTCCGCCAAGCTCGTTGTCGGCGATGCTCCGGCCACTCCCCGGCCAAGCCATCACCACGGCTGGATGCGGGCGAGCACCAGCTGCCTGTAGCTGCTCTCCGTGCAGCAAATGATGCCCTGTGGGCAAATCCCGCAGCGCGCCGCCGCGTCTGGCCTCGCCGGCGGCTAAACGCCGGCAGGCTTTGACCCGCTGACCGGCGAGTTGACCATGCCTGAACCGTGTAGGCCCAGGTTGACTCCCCCCTGAGCCCATGACAGGTGGGGCCGGCTTGTTAATTAGTTTAGGATTAGTGTTAACTAATTTTAGTTAGTTTAGGTCACTGACGTGTGGGCCCAGGCCCCACTGACAGTTAATTAGTACTAACTTAACTCTGTTAGTTAGCTGAGACACTGGCAGACGGGGCCCACCAGTCAGGTTTGACTGGCCCTGGCGCCTTTGACTCGCTGACATCACAGTGACGAAGTGCTGACGCAATTATTCATTTTCCGGATTTATTTTTATATAGGAAATTCCATAAAACAGCCAAAACTTCTAAAAATCATAGAAAATCAACCGTAGCTCCAAATCAAACAAATTATATATGAAAAATGATCAGAAAAATTCAATCTATCCATCTGTAATGGTTTCATGCAAGACAAACCATTTTAACCTTGCTGTTTAGGTGAAACAAACAAACACACTTATTATGCATAAGAACTTTAACTTCCATTTGAATCTTTGGTTCAAATGGACCCATTTCAACTTGTTTCACATTGCATTAGGCAGGACACATCATTTTGCCATGTCATAGCATGCATCATATTGTTGCATATTGTCATGTGTTGATTATGTTCTGTGTGTCCTTCGTGTAGGTTCTGCCTCCGAGGATATCTCCGAGTATACAACTGAAGGGCAGTACCCTACTACCACTCCATCAGGCAAGCAGCCCCATTGATCATATCGATACAATCCCATGTTCTCGCCTCTATTCTCATTTACTGCATTAAGACAACATCGTTTCAAAGTGCTGTGTGGTACGGTAGTTGAACCCTTATCCTCTGCATGACCTGTCATTGCCACAATAACTAAATGAAACCCACTAGCATGTGTAGGAGTTGATTGAGCCATGTTTTTGTTTCCTACCTTGCTATGCCTGCTATGCTTAGAGTTGTGTCAGGTCTGGTTCATCTAGGTGATGGGCTAGAGTGAAATGATTATGTCGGTAATGTGAGGAATGTGTTGAACATGTTTTGGTAAAGGTGTCGATGAGAGGCCATGTAGGAGTACATGGTGGGTTGTTTCATTGAAGCCGTCCATAAGACCTGAGATCTGTATGTGTGATTTAAGATTCAGTTACTACCATACGTTGGGCCCGAAACCAATGGACCCTCTCAGCTTCTTGATCACCCTAGTACTCTGTCCAGGAGTTGCAAATAGTTTCTGGTGTTTGTAGGTTATGTGTTGGCGGCCGTGCGTAGCGCTGACCCTAGGGGTGGGCTATGTTGCGATAGATACACCATGGCCGGGTATGCCGGGCGCCCGTTTGGCGTCTCGGGTCCCTGTTCATGTCGTTCGGGGCCGTATGTGGAAACCTCGGCCGGACTCCCTGCGGATGGAACCTGGATAGGCGATAAACCTGGACTAGAGACTTGAGTGTTTAGGTAGGCCGTGGCCGACACCCTCGTTGGGCTTCCGCTTGAAGGTTGCCGAGTACATGTCGTGTAAACGGCGGTAAGTGGTGAAAGCGTGTATGAAGAAGTACACCCCTGTAGGGTTAACATCATCTATTCGAATAGCCGCGTCCGTGGTAAAGGACTACTTGGTTGCCTATACAGCTCATAGACAAGTTAATGGATACTACTAAAAGACTCAAGATAAGTGTGAGTACCGAGGATGGCCCACTCGTAGGGTGACGGGGGAGGATCCCCGGTGGAGTATTGTGTTGGTGATTAGTGGAATCGTGTGCACAAACTATTTTACTAGTGGTGTCCCGTAGGATAGCTTAGCCAAGAGTCAAAGCTGCTGAAATAACTCCACCACCTTCTTGAGAATGAGCATGTATAGTAGGTTCTGATGTAAGACTTGCTAAGTACCTTTGTACTCATGTTTGCTTAATTACTATTTATAGACGACAACACCGCCCCCTCCGATGGGTTTTATGTAGATCTCGATGTCGATGAGTGACTTGCCACCCAGGTGGTGATCCTGGCCATGGAGGACCCTATGTAGATAGACAGGCTTCGAGAAGCCTTCTTTCTTTCTAGTGTCTGTACTCAGACTATTTGCTTCCGCATGTGCTTGTATGCTTGTATGACTTGAGTGTCGGGTCATGTGACCCCTACCTATATGAACATGTTATGTATGGCTCTCTAGAGCCTTTAAATAAAGTACTTGAGTTGTAGAGTTTTGTTGTGATGCCATGTTGTATTTGCACATATCGAGCATATTGTGTGTATGATTGAAATGCTTGGTATGTGTGGGATCCGACAATCTAGTTGTTTATCCTTGGCAGCCTTTCTTATGGGGAAATGTAGTCTATTGCTCCTCAAGCCATAGTAGTCCGCTACAGCCCAGTTCACCGGAGTGCTGCTAGCCCAGCACTACTACTCAGGGCACTTGACTGGCCGGCATGTGTTTCACTTCGTTCCTATGTCTGTCCCTTCGGGGAAATGTCACGCAGTGACTTCCGGAGTCCTGCCTAGCCTGCAACAGCCCGGGTTCCCCGGTGTCAGAGTAATGGGCCACGGGTAGGCCAACCCGAGCCCCAGAACCTTTCAAGACATCGGGGCAGGCTGCGCCCCTCAAGACCCCAGGACGAAGAGCCGCCTTCAGGACGTCAACGGCAAGACGGCCGACTGACCACCCACGGCCGAGTCCCAGGGACGACTTCAGGGAAAGCTGACTCCTGACTAGCGACTTCCATAGAAGCCAGCTTTGGGGAGTCGGCCTGCGACTCCAACACCCCTCACGATCTCATCAAGTGGGACGGGGCAGGGGAGTGGCAACAATGAAGCCCGCTCCTGCCCCTTACCAAGGGCAGGCATGGCCACAGCACACCGTACCCCGGAAGATCTCCGTGCGGCGTGGCACTGTTGCCATGCCGGTACTGACATCAGCACCGCAGGGCCGAATCCTGCACCCACGACGGTTTGTTTGTACGGCCTAGAGGCAGCGGGCTCCACCAGTCAGTGAGACCCCAGGAGACGGCAAGACGACCACCGGTCGGACCAGTCGGGAGTCGGCCCGGGGGAGTCGGCCGAGCCCTCCCCTGGGGCCCACGAGCCATTAATCAAGATGTGATGGGGAGTGGCGACAGTGATCGCCCGCCGAGCGGCGGGGCTATTGCCACGACCTCATGATCAAGCCCGCGTCATCAGAAGCACGGCTACAGTAATCAGCAGCCGGCAAGACCCGCCCGCGGCGGACGTGGCCTGTCGGCTCCGTACCAGGCCAGTCGGCGGGCCCCAGCGGTCGGCAGAGAAGACGGAGGCCAGAGGCACTGACGGTTGGGCCCGCGTCCAGCCGGATTACCATTGTACCCCTGGGGGTAGGCCTATATAAACCCCCCAGGGCACCCATGCAAAGGGTTGGAACCCATTAGCTCTAGACCAGACCATATAGAAGGGAGACAGCTAGCCTTGCCCTCTCCTACCTCCTAGAAACAGCTCAAGGAGAAACCGTGTAAACACTTTGCCATAGTGATCATGCGGAGACCCCGAAGAGCAGCAGTAGCGGTATTATCTCCTCGGAGAGCCCTGAAGCTGGGTAAGATTCGCCAGTGTGCATGTCTTCGCCTCATCCCGTTTCCAGGCACCGGCGACGTTCTACTCGCCCCCAGCATGATAAGCCATCCTTTGGCATATGTCGCACCAAACCCCCGACATTTGGCGCCCACCGTGGGGCCTGGTGCATCGCCGTCCGGAGACCTGTTCTGGACGGGAACCCTTTTTCTCCCTGGCGAGCGCGGCCAGCCAGGCATGCCACACGGAGTTTGCCCCGACGCGCTAAGCGGCGTTGAGATCGCCTGCGCAGCCAGCTGCTTGGCCGAACATGTCGGCGAGGTCCGCCTCTCCGACGAACCTGCGTCCAACGCAGGCACGGGCATCCCCGAGAACCTCCTCGCGGGCCTCCTCGATCGATTCCACGTTTCCGGCGAGCCTGCCGTAGACTTGGAGTCCGTAGGCTCCACCAACCCGATGCTGGTCGACTCCGACACTGCGTCGCTCGACTCCTTCCCCACCAATGTGGTGGTGTATGACGAACCTCTCCCTCACGCGGAGAGCGACGGAAGCACCTTCACCGAGGTGCTCATCATCAGTCATGACGAGCTCCCCGGCAGAGGAGCGCACGACTCACTCGATGCGGCACTGCAAGACCTAACTGCGCCCATTCCGGAAGACGCTGACGCAGAGACGCTGGAGGCGCGCCGCCTTCAGCTCGTTGAAGGCGCGAAGAAGCTGGCCAGCATGAGACGCTTGTCAGAAGCCTACCAGCGGGAGATGGATCACGCCGTCGGCGGCTCGCCGGCCCCGGTGGGGCCCAGCCGCCTTGGCACGGTCCAGCAGCGCGGCATAGCCATCGCCAACCTATTTGGGGCAAGCCGCCCTGTGTACGCCACACTAGTGGAGAACATCCAAGCCGCCCAGGCAGCGGCGGACGAGCTGGACAATTTCGAGGGCGAAGAGCGCCGCCTCATGATGGAGCGAGTCCAGTGGCTTCTCGACGAGGCCGCCGCGCAGAACAAGGCCGGCTGCCGCACGGAGGCGCTGCAGCGGCCAAACGACGACCTACACCGAGATCAAGGCACGACGTCTCGGACGCCGACTGGCAGCGCCCGAGGAAGAAGAGACAAGGAGCCGGCTGTCAGCCGCAGTCGGACTCGCATTACCATAGAGCGCGACCGAGATGGTCGCCCGAGGGCAGTGGAACGACGGGACGACTGTCCGCCTCCCCCTCCTCGCAAGGATTGGCGAGTCTCCCCGCCGCCGTTGATCATCCGACTCTCGGCGACCGCCTTGGCTGCCGAGAGGGAGTTGGAGAGAATGACGCCCGCCATTGGATCGACCGGCTTCACCGATCCCTGGCGCTGGAAGAAGAAGACGAGCTAGGTCCACCTTGTTTCGGGCCCCGCATTCGGGGCGAGCCCTTTCCGAGAGAGTTTACGCTCCCAAGAGACACGCCCAAGTATACCGGCTCCGTGAAATCGGAAGTCTGGCTAGTCGACTACTCCACGGCTGTCAGCATAGCAAATGGCAACAAGCATGTCGCTGTAAAGTACGTTCCGCTCATGCTCCAGGGCACGGCCCGGACATGGTTGAACAGCCTAAAGCCCCGCAGCATCAATAGCTAGGTCGACTTCACCGAAGCATTCGTCCGCAACTTCACTAGCACGTACAAGCGTACTCCCAAGCCTCGTCAGCTCTCCTTGTGCGTGCAAGGCCCCGACGAGTCGACTCGCGATTACCTCACGCGCTGGGCCGAGCTTCGGAACTCCTGTGAGGGCGTGCACGAGGTGCAGGCCATCGAGTACTTCACAGCCGGGTGCAGAGAAGGCATCCTCAAGCACAAGCTCCTTTGCGATGAGCCAGAAACCCTCGATGAGCTGCCGATCATAGCGGACAAGTACACCACGGCCGACTCCTCCATGAAGGCGGAGATTCAAATCAGCACAATTGGCAAAGGGGCCCTGCAAGATCCAAGAACTCCAGCAGGAGACGCCAGCCGGCGACAACAGTAGGGCGACAACAAGCGCAAGGTCCCTCAGCCAGCTTCCAGCAGCCGGCAGGTCGCGACCGGTGAAGCCCAGCAGCTAGATGAGCAGCCTCCGCCCAAGCGACAGAAAGGCATCAAGCCAAACTGGTTGCCGTCCTTCTCCTGGATGGACCTTGCAAGTTCCATAGAGGCGCGAAGCCATTGAATCACACCACCCGGAAGTGCCACTGGCTCACCAGGATCGCTAAGGGAGACGGCCTCCTGCCTCCCCCGCCTGCTGGGCAGCCGCCTCCGCCTCCGCCCCAGCAGCCGGCTGTCAGGCCAGTCGGCGCAGTACAGGACGAGTACCCTGAAGAGCACGGAGCCTATGTGGTGTTCAACAGTGTGGCTGATGATCGACGCAGCAGGCGGCTGCAGCGACAAGAGGTGAATGCCGTAGCATCGGAGACGCCAGAGTTCATGCACTGGTCCGAGAAGCCCATCAACTGGAGCAGGGCCGACCACCCAGAAGTGATGCCGAGTCCGGGCTCCTATGCCTTGGTCCTGGACACCACCTTTGCTACGGACAGACGAGCCGCGCGTTTCTCGCAAGTTCTGATAGACGGAGGCAGCAGCATCAATATCCTGTACTAGGACACCATGGAGAAGTTAGGAGTCAAGCAAAGACAGCTTCAGAACAGCCGAACTATGTTCCACGACATTTTTCCTAGGCTTTCCAGCTCGCCAGTCGGCAAGATCCTGATGGACGTCCTCTTTGGAGACAAATATCACTTCCGCAGAGAGTCTGTTTGGTTTGAGGTGGTGGACCTCGAGAGCCCATACCATGCGCTGCTCGTCCAACCCGCCTTGGCCAAGTTCATGGCGGTCCCCCACTATGCCTACCTCAAGATGAAGATGCCCAGTTCCAGAGGGATTCTAACTATGGCTGGCGACTACCGGAAGTCATCTTCTTGCGCGGCTGAGAGCAGTTGGCTGGTCGAGTCCCTGGTAATCGTGGCCGAGAAGCGGCTCCTTGAGCGAGTTGTGGCGATGGCCGGCAAGCAGCCTGAGGTATCACCCAACCCCAAAGAGTCAGAGGCTGAGGGTTCGTTCAAGCCGGCCAAAGAGACAAAGAAGATACCCTTGGATCCGGAGCACCCAGAGAGGTATGCCGTCGTAGGTGCGAACCTCAACAGCAAATAGGAAGGCGAGCTCGTCGATTTCCTCCATGAGAATCGGGACATCTTCGCATGGTCCCCCAAAGACATGCCAGGTGTACTGACGGAATTCGCCGAGCACAAGTTACATGTCCGATCTGATGCAAAGCCAGTCAGGCAGCCCCTGCACCGCCTATCAGAAGAGAAGAGAAGAGTTGTCGGAGAAGAGATAGCCCGACTCCTAGCAGCCGGCTTCATTATGGAAGTGTTCTTTCCAGAATGGCTAGCAAATTCAGTCCTGGTACTGAAGAAGAACAAGCAGTGGAGAATGTGTATTGACAACACTAGCCTCAACAAGGCCTGCCCCAAGGACCCATTTGCTCTACCAAGAATCGATCAGGTGATAGACTCCACAGCCGGATGCGAGCTGTTGTGTTTTTTGGATGCATACTCAGGATATCACCAGATCAAGCTGAACCCGGCTGACAGACTGAAGACCGCCTTCATCACGCCGTTTGGATCCTTCTGCTACCTCACCATGACGTTCGGCTTGAGGAATGTCGGCGCCACCTTTCAGCGTTGCATGCAGAAGTGCCTCCTCAAGCAGCTCGGCAGGAACGCCCACTTCTACGTGGACGACGTGGTGGTGAAGACGGAAAAGCGTGGAACACTGCTGGAAGACCTCAAGGAGACATTTGAGTACCAGCCGGCCAGCTCCTAGGCTTCCTGGTCTCTGAACGCGGCATAGATTGCAACCCTGTAAAGATCAAGGCCATTGAGAGAATGGAGGTACCCAGCCGACTGCTGGATGTGCAAAAGTTCACCGGCTGCTTGGCGTCCATCAGCCGATTCATCAGTCGGCTGGGTGAGAAAGCCCTCCCCTTATACCAACTCATGAAGAAGACCACTTTTTTCGAGTGGAACCATAAGGTGGACGAAGCTTTTCACCAGTTGAAGAAGATGCTGACTACTCCACCCGTCCTGGCGGCTCCGACTCCCAAAGAACCTATGCTCCTGTACATCGCCGCCACCAGCCGGGTAGTCAGCATGGTCATTGTAGTGGAACGCAAGGAGGAAGGCAAGGCGCTACCTATATAGAGACCGGTATATTACCTGAGCGAGGTACTGTTGACCTCCAAGTAGAACTACCCCCACTACCAGAAGATGTGCTATGGCGTACACTTTGCTGCCAAGAAATTGAAGCCTTATTTTCAAGAGCATCCAATCACGGTGGTCTGCACGGCCCCACTTGCCGAGATCATTGGTAGCCAAGATGCCTCTGGCCGAGTGGCCAAGTGGGCCATAGAGCTAGCTCCTTACACCATCCACTACCAGCCCCGCACCGCTATCAAGTCACAAGCACTGTCCGACTTCCTCGTCGACTGGGCCGAGACCCAGTACCTACCTCCAGTGCCTGACTCCACCCATTGGCGGATGCATTTCGATGGCTCCAAGATGCGCACCGGCTTGGGAGCTGGCGTCGTCCTCACCTCTCCTAAAGGCGACAAGCTCAAATATGCACTACAAATCCATTTTGCCGCCTCCAACAACGTCGCCGAGTACGAGGCGCTCATTCACGGGCTCCGGCTTGCCAAAGAGCTTGGCATCCGCCGGATCTTGTGTTATGGCGACTCGGACTTAGTGGTCCAGCAATCATCTGGCGATCGGGACGCAAAAGATGCAAACATGGCGAGTTACCGTTTCCTCGTACAGCAACTCAGCGGGTATTTCAAAGGGTGCGAGTTCCTCCATGTGCCAAGAAACGACAACGACGAAGCAGATACCTTGGCACGAATCGGCTCTACCTGCCAAGCAATACCATCCGGCATCGCCCTTCAACGCCTCCTCAAGCCGTCTGTCAAGCCTTCACCAGAATCAAACTCCATTTTTGTGCCGGCTCCTCCCGAAGATGTCGGATCCGACTCCAGAGCTCCGGCAGTCGGTACGGGGATTTTGGCGGATGACTCCAAAGCCGCCACTATCAAACCCGGCCCGGGGACTGCGGTGGCAGACACGAAGACTCCAGACCTCGGCCCAAGGACCGCGCCAGTCGGCCTGGGGACTTCACTAACCCAGCAAACGGTTGTTGACTCCAACCCGCCGCCTCCCAGCCCAACCGCCCTCGTCCAAGTCGCAGTTCTAGCAGTCGAAGAAATAGCAGCACCCTCATGGGCCCAGCCCATCCTCAAATTCCTGGTGAACAAAGAGCTGTCGACTGATGAGACCTCAGCTCGGCAAATACAACGCCGGGCGGCAGCCTACACCATAGTCAACAGAGACTTGGTCAGGCGCAGCGTCACTGGTGTCTACCAGCGCTGTGTAGAGCCAGAGCAAGGCCAAGCGATTCTCAAAGACATCCATCATGGCGAGTGCGGCCACCATGCGGCTTCAAGAGAACTCGTCGCCAAAGCCTTTCAACACGGTTTCTTCTGGCCAATTGCCTTGAAAGAGGCCAAGGAGTTGGTCCAAAAATGCAAAGTGTGCCAAAAGTTCAGGTCCAAGCCGCACCAGCCAGCTTCTGCACTCAAGACCATCCCCATTGCCTGGCATTTCGCAGTTTGGGGTCTAGACATGGTGGGACCATTCAAGACAGCACGAGGTGGCTTAACTCACTTACTTGTCGCAGTGGACAAGTTCACCAAGTTGATAGAAGCGAAGCCAATCAAGAAGCTAAACGGTCCAACTGCCGTGACTTTCATCGCCGGTATCACAATTCGGTACGGCATACCACACAGCATCATCACCGACAACGGCACAAATTTCACCAAAGGCGCCTTGGCCCGTTTTTGCGCAACACATGGCATCCGACTGGACCTAGCGTCCGTCGCCCATCCACAGTCAAACGGCCAAGTGGAGCGAGCAAACGGCATCATCCTGTCCGGCATCAAGCCTCGGCTGATCGATCCTCTGGAGCGCTCGGCTGGCTGCTGGCTCGATGAGCTGCCAGCCATCCTCTGGAGTCTGCGCACGACTCCAAACAAGTCAACCGGCTTCACGCCCTTCTTCCTCGTCTACGGTGCCGAAGCCGTCATCCCAACGGACATAGAGTTCGACTCCCCACGAGTCACCATGTACACCAAGGAGGAAGCAGAAGAAGCACGACAAGATGGTGTCGATCTGCTGGAAGAGGGCCGGCTGTTGGCACTCAGCCGGTCCAGCATCTACCAGTAGAGCCTGCGCCGATACCACAACAGGAAGGTCAGGCCAAGATCTTTCCAAGAAGGCGACCTTGTGCTCCGGCTGATCCAGTGAACGGCCGGCCAACACAAGCTGCCGGCGCCTTGGGAAGGCCCTTTCATCATCAGCAAAGTACTGGGCAATGACTCCTACTACCTGATTGACGCTTAGAAGCCCCAAGCACGCAAGACGGACGACTCCGGCAAGGAGACAGAGCGTCCATGGAATGCAAATCTCCTCCGAAGATTTTATAGTTGACGCAGTATGTACCACGCTACCTTTTGTATTAAAGTACCAAGACTTTGGCCCCCCGAGACGAACTTGGTGAAGGAAATATGCCCTAGAGGCAATAATAAAGTTATTATTTATTTCCTTATATCATGATAAATGTTTATTATTCATGCTAGAATTGTATTAACCGGAAACATAATACATGTGTGAATACATAGACAAACAGAGTGTCACTAGTATGCCTCTACTTGACTAGCTCGTTAATCAAAGATGGTTATGTTTCCTAACCATGGACAAAGAGTTATTATTTGATTAACGGGATCACATCATTAGGTGAATGATCTGATTGACATGACCCATTCCATTAGCTTAGCACCCGATCGTTTAGTATGTTGCTATTGCTTTCTTCATGACTTATACATGTTCCTATGACTATGAGATTATGCAACTCCCGTTTGCCGGAGGAACACTTTGTGTGCTACCAAACGTCACAACGTAAATGGGTGATTATAAAGGTGCTCTACAGGTGTCTCCAAAGGTACATGTTGGGTTGGCGTATTTCGAGATTAGGATTTGTCACTCCGATTGTCGGAGAGGTATCTCTGGGCCCTCTCGGTAATGCACATCACATAAGCCTTGCAAGCATTGCAACTAATGAGTTAGTTGCGAGATGATGTATTACGAAACGAGTAAAGAGACTTGCCGGTAACGAGATTGAACTAGGTATTGAGATACCGACGATCGAATCTCGGGCAAGTAACATACCGATGACAAAGGGAACAACGTATGTTGTTATGCGGTCTGACCGATAAAGATCTTCGTAGAATATGTAGGAGCCAATATGAGCATCCAGGTTCCGCTATTGGTTATTGACCGGAGACGTGTCTCGGTCATGTCTACATTGTTCTCGAACCCGTAGGGTCCGCACGCTTAAGGTTTCGATGACAGTTATATTATGAGTTTATGAGTTTTGATGTACCGAAGTTAGTTTGGAGTCCCGGATGTGATCACGACATGACGAGGAGTCTCGAAATGGTCGAGACATAAAGATTGATATATTGGACGGCTATATTCGGACACCGGAAGTGTTCCGGGTGATTTCGGAGAAAACCGGAGAGCCGGAGGGTTACCGGACCCCCGGGAGAAGTAATGGGCCATATGGGCCTTAGTGGAGAGAGAGAGGGGCAGCCAAAGGTGGGCCGCGCGCCTCCTCCCCCCTGGTCCGAATTGGACTAGGAGAGGGGGGCGGCCCCCCCTTTCCTCTCCCTCCCCACTTCTTCCCCTCCTAGTAGGAGTCCTACTCCTACTAGGAGGAGGACTCCTCCTTGGCGCGCCTATAGGGCCGGCCGGCCTCCTCCCCTTGCTCCTTTATATACGGGGGCAGGGGGCACCCCTAGAGACACAAGTTGATCCACGTGATCATATTCTTAGCCGTGTGCGGTGCCCCCTTCCACCATAGTCCTCGATAATATTGTAGCGGTGCTTAGGCGAAGCCCTGCGACGGTAGTACATCAAGATCGTCACCACGCCGTCGTGCTGACGGAACTCTTCCCCGACACTTTGCTGGATCGGAGTCCGGGGATCGTCATCGAGCTGAACGTGTGCTAGAACTCGGAGGTGCCGTAGTTTCGGTGCTTGATCGGTCGGGCCGTGGAGACGTACGACTACATCAACCAAGTTAACGCTTCCGTTGTCGATCTACAAGGGTACGTAGATCACACTCTCCCCTCTCGTTGCTATGCATCACCATGATCTTGCGTGTGCGTAGGAATTTTTTTGAAATTACTACGTTCCCAACACTTGGGGACTGCCCTCTTTTGTCTGTATGATAAAAATTATGCCTACAAGTATGTTAGTCTTTGTCATGCCACTTGGCACCGGGCTCGACAAGTCGGCCCAGCGACTTGCCGCCTTGCACTATGAAATGCTTCCTGCAGCCGGACAAGTAGTGTGTAACACCTAAACTGTCTTCTGTCAGAAGCCGCAGCTCGCAGAGCGATTGTACGGTGGGCAGAGGTAAGGTAGAATGGGCGTTCGCTTGAAAAATGGTTAAGGACTCAAAGCATAAAACATAGCTCAGGACAGCTTCCAACCTTTCTCGCAAACCGACTCTCGAATAGTCGGATTGCCGCCTTCTATTCAACTTGCTCAAAAACTCTTAAAAACGGCTAAGTACTTGCTTTCCCAAAGTAGCCAAGCACTCGATCCAGCGACAGTTCGCAGAGCGGCTGTCCGATTGGCAAGGCAGGCAACTAAGAGAGAGTGGCAAAGGAAAAAAGCCAAAAGAGCAATGAGCAAGAAAAGATAGAACTCGGATAAATATATTTACATAACATAGGCCCTTGGCCGAATTTTCGAGCAGAGGTTCAAAATACACCCCGCGGGTGGAATTGTGCGAATTAACAAGTTCTTCAAAGACTACTGAAGCAGATAAAATAAAGAAAGCGAGCTTAGGAAGCAGCAGACGGATTCGGAGGGTCGGAGGAGGCGGCAGCGTCAGGCGTCGGGGCGGCCGGCTGGCTAGGTCTCGGCTTGATCGCCTCCGGGCAGTCGGGTCGGTCGCACGCGGCTCGTTGCTGGAGGCGCGGTCGAGCTGAGGCTGGCCGTCTGCTCCGTCTTCTGGTGCCTCCGTCTCGCCTCCGTCCTCCGCCTCGCCTTCCTCCTCGACGCTGGAGCCAATCACCTCCGCCGAGTCCTCGCCGTAGTCTGGGTTCATCCCAAACCACTCCGGCGGTACCTCCTCGCCGTCTTCAGACCGCTCGGGGACGAAGATGCTGGTGTCGGTGTACTCGGCGATCGCCGCAGCACGTTGACGAGGGCGTCTTCCGCAGCTGCCAGCTCCGGCTGGGCCTCCGACCGAAGCATGGCCAGCCGGTCTAGATCCAGCCCCGGATACCATGCCTTGACGAACTCCAAGGCCCGGCGTGCTCCAGCTCGGCCGAAGAGCCCTTCCAGGCCTCAAGACGACCAGCCGCGACCTCTAGCCAGTCGGCCGTCAGGCTGGGGGTGCGCGGAGCCTGCATGTCCGGCCACAGGGCGGCAATCGCCTGGGCACCAACACGCTGAAGCCGGCGCAGCATCCGGTGAGCCGGCCGAAGGCGAGCCTCGATGCTCAGGATGTGCTCGTCAAGAGTTCGGGGGCGTCGGCGGCAATCTCTGCGCCCTCCGCCCTCCGACCTTCACGGTCAGCCTCGATGGCTTGGATGGCGGCCTGCGACTGCCCAGGAAGAAGTCTGCAAAGACAGAAGAAACGAAGAAGCAAGTCAAAAACCAGGAGTCGCATGACTTAAATCGGCAGCTCGAAGAAAGAAAATAAAGAAACTCACCATCAACGATGTCTTCAATCTCGTGGAAGCCGGAGGACAGCAGCGCTCCTTGTCAGACCAGGAGGAGCGCTCGCTCGCGAACTCGGCCAGGAGGGCGGTTTCCGTCTCCTCCGCCTCCCTCTGCGCTTCACAAGCAGCTCCTTCTGCTCTGCCAATTGAGTGGCCAGCAGATCGCGCTCCGTGGCGAGCTTGCTGCACTCCTCCTCTTTGGCGCGCAAAGCGGAGTTTGGCGTCGCTCAGCTGCTGTTGAAGAGCAGCGTTGGCCCCTAAGAAGAGAAAGAAAGAAGGCATTAAGTCATCAGGAAAAAAGGTCGCAGGGAGATCCGGCCCGACTGCTCAGCAGTCGGCCCGAATCTTGGGGACTACAGCCCGCGGGTGCGCCAGCGCGCCCCCGCAAAGAAGGAAAAAGACTTACTCCGGCTCTCCGACAAGTCGGCGGTCCGCTTGCCCAGCTCTTCAACTACGGTTGAAGGCAGTAACGCGGAGGTTGTGGTAGTCCTGCGACAAACGTTTCAGACAAAAAGATAATACCCAGAGTTCATCAATTGGAGTTCCGGGCCGCCTGCTCAGCAGCCAGCCTGAAACTCGGGCACTACACCCAGTGGGTGCGCTGGTGCGCCCCCACAGAGAGGAACAAGAAAACAAAGACCAAAGGAAAAACATACCCGGACGGTTGGCAGCGACGCTAGGAATGCCTTGGTGCAACTCTGGAGAGCGTCGCCCTCAGCACGAAGCTTCGCCTGGACGTCCAGGAGCGCCTGGTTCAGCGGCGCTATGCCGCCTCCTCGCACCCACCCAATGGGTGCGGCGCTCGTCGCTTCAGCGTCTGGGATCACCGAGCTGGCAGTCCCGGCTTCCAGGGGGCGGGGTGCAAAAGTCGCCTTCTCCAGACGGCTGCGCGTTGGCAAGACGACTTGGAGGAGTAGCCTCGCCATGGCCTCGTCTTCGGTCGGCGGCACCGGAGGGTCTGCCGGCTACTCGCCCTGCGCACCTTCAGACGGCGGCGGAGGCGGCGGCGGAACGTTCACATCCGGCGTAGAGGGGTCACCGCCCTCCCTCTCCACGACGGGGTTCTCCCCGCCGGCTTCTCCAGTCTGCCCCGTGAATTCCGGAGGCGGGGGCGCAGAGTTCAACGGGGTGACGAACATTGCCGATTGGCGGCGTGCGGCCTCCTCAGCCTGCCGCTTCGTCGCGGCGGCGGCTTCGGCCTCCGCCAGTTTTCTCTTGGCGGAGGCCTCCGCCCTGTCGGCCTCTGCCTTCTCCAGGTGAACGGCCTCTTCTTCGTTGTGCTTCTCCTGTGCATTCCACTCTGTCGCCTCCCGGAGGTCAGCAGTGGGGTCAATCCGCCGAGTGGTGGCGGACGTCTCCGCTAACCCCATGATGGAGGCGGCGGTGACCCTCTCAAGAGAGATGGGAGCCCTAAAGCAAGAGGGACAAGCAAAGACTCAGACAAAGTCACAAAGAAAGAACAAAGCATTAAGACAGAATACTCACGCAGAGACCAATGGCGGCCTCTTCACTTCCTTACGGAAGCGGATGGCCTTCGCGCCGCCTCGTCCCGCCGGGTCGCCGCAGCCGAGCCCTTGGGCTTCTTCGGCCGACTGCCGAACAAGGTCGGCACGGCCCTGCGCTTCTTCCCGCCGCCTGGAGCGCCCGGCGCGGCAGAAGAGCCCGCGCCAGGCTGGCTGGCTCCTGGCCGATGGCGAGGGGCGACTTCTCCCTCGGCGGTCTTCAGGCCAGTCGGCGAAAGGTAGCCGAAGGCCTGAAGTCGCCTGCTGTTCCCTCCTCCTCCCTCGGCGTCGTCTTCCAGAGCCGCGCCCCCAGATCGGGGTCGTCGACGTCGCTCTCCGCCCGGTCGGCGAGGAACTCGCGGCCGGCCCCGAGGTGCCGGCTGCGGGTGGAGGAGGGGATTCTGACCAAAGCTGACTGGTCAAAAAACTCGGCAAGAAAGAAGACAGTCCAAAGAAAGAAAGGAAAGGCAACTCACCACGAGCGGGGGGTTAGCGCGGGAGTACGGCTCCTTGCCAGACCGCCAATCCTCCAGGAGCTTGCTGTCCGAGAGGTAGTTCACCATGAAGGCCACCTCTTCGTGAGGCATGTCCTTGGTGCACATCCGACTCGGGTCACGGTGCCCACTCATCTGGCATATCATGTGGGGGCGGCCATGGAGTGGGAGAACTCGGCGCGCCACGAAGGCGGCCAGTAGGTCTGGACCAGTCAAACCCGCCGACTGCGTCAACACTCGGAGTCGCGTGATATGGTGCCGGCTCCCGCAGGCGTCAACGACTTGGCCCGATACGACCAGTTGGGCAGTCGCCCAGCCGGCGGGCCGGCTTCGAAAGCTGGCAGGTTGACCCAGTCCCCCCTCGCGGAGGCGTTCCAGACGTAGAAGTAGGATCTCTGCCACATCTTCACCGACTTTATCAGCGATATGTACGGGAAGGGATTGTCGGCCCCCGACCTTCGCACGATGATGAAAGCGTCGCACTGAGCCGGCAAGCCCGCAGCCTGGGTGCCGAGCTTGGAGAAGAACTCCCCCCAGAGCTCGAGGGTGGGGAGGACTCCGAGGAAGCCTTCGCACAAGGCCACGAAGGCGGACAGCAGCACCACTGTGTTGGGGGTGAGGTGGTGCGGCTGGAGGCCGTAGAACTCCAGGAAGGATTGGAAGAAACTACTCGCCGGCAGCCCCAACCCGCGCAGGCAGTGCGAGAGGAAGATAACCCGCTCGCCCTCCTGCGGCGCGGGGGAAATCTCCCCCTTCGCGCAAGACGCACCTGCACGCGATCCTTCGCCGGGGAGCCGACGATTCCGGCGGAGGAACTCGATGTGGTCTTCGTGAACTTCGAAGCCGTCCCAGGTGCCGGAGCGCACCGGGGGAGGCGCGGCGGAGGAGGAAGAACTCATCACGAGCTGATCGCCGCGGCGTTCGCCGGAGCTTGGGCGCGCGGTGGAGCGAAGAAGAAGAAGAGGGAGGAGAGCGAGGAGCAGTGAGAAGGAAGCGAGCGAGGAGTAGTTGGAAGGAGGGGTGCGCGTGCCCCCCTCTTCCCCCTACTTATAGCCTCGTGGGCTGCGAAGCCGAGGGGGTGGATGTGGGGATTTACTGCGCCCACGGCCCCACATCGCCCACGTTCCACGATAAAGTTACCGTGCAGTAACTCCACGGGAATCCCAACCGTTCGCTGGGGACGCAGCAGATCTACTCGGGCGCCAAGGCGCGGTAGTGGTGGGCCCCGCCTATGGGCCTGCCCGTCGCGCGCGTAGGCTGGCAGGACAGCCCAGCCACGTGTCGTCGCATGACAGGCCTAGAACGGGCGATGGCCCGGAAGCTTAGCCAGCACGCTACTTGGATCCCGCCGCGACGTTCGAAATATTGTGTGAGTTGGAATTGAGTGAGTCCGAATTGAGCGAGTCCGAGTCCTTCTAGTCGGCCCGGCAGAAGTCAATCAAAGACCATGTGCTGAGCACCCGGAAAGAGAAACTGCCGAGGCTTCTCGGCCGATCGTCCGTGGTGCCTCAGCAGCTTCGGGGACTACTGTCGGAGTAATGGCCACGGGTAGGCCAACCCAAGCCCAGACCTTTCAAGACATTCAGGGCAGGCTGCGCCCCAAGACCCCAGGACGAGAGCCGCCTTCAGAATGTAAACGGCAAGACGCCGACTGACCACCCCACGGCCGAGTCCCAGGACGACTTCAGGGAAGCCGACTCCTGACTAGCGACTTCCAGAGAAAGCCGACTTTGGGGAGTTGGTCTGCGACTCCAACACCCCTCACGATCTCATCAAGTGGGACGGGAGGGAGTTGGCAACATGAAGCCCGCTCCTGCCCCTTACTAAGGGCAGGCATGGCCACAACACGCTGTACCCCGGAAGATTCCGTGCGCGTGGCACTGTTGCCATGCGGGCCCTGACATCAGCACCGCAGGCGAATCCTGCACCCACGATGTCTTGTCTGTATGGCCTAGAGGCAGCGGGCTCCACCAGTCAGTGAGACCCCAGGAGACGCAAGAGGACCACCAGTCGGCCCGTCGGGAGTCGGCCCGGGGGAGTCGGCCGAGCCCTCCCGGGGCCCACGAGCCATTAATCCAAGATGTGATGGGGAGTGCGACAGTGATCGCCCGCCGGGCGGCGGGGCTATTGCCACGACCTCATGATCAAGCCCGCGTCATCAGGAAGCACGGCTACAGTAATCAGCAGCCGGCAAGACCCGCCCGCGGCGGATGCGGCCTGTCGGCTCTGTACCAGGCCAGTCGGCGGGCCCCAGCGGTCAGCAGAGAAGACGGAGGCCAGAGGCACTGACGGCTGGGCCCGCGTCCAGCCGGATTACCATTGTACCCCTGGGGGGTAGGCCTATATAAACCCCCCAGGGCACCCATGCAAAGGGTTGGAACCCATTAGCTCTAGACCAGATCATATAGAAGGGAGAGAGCTAGCCTTGCCCTCTCCTACCTCCAGAAAACAGCTCAAGGAGCAACCGTGTAAACACTTTGCCATAGTGATCATGCGGAGACCCCGCAGAGCAGCAGTAGGGGTATTATCTCCCCGGAGAGCCCTGAAGCTGGGTAAGATTCGCCGGCGTGCATGTCTTCGCCTCATCCCGTTTCCAGGCACCGGCGACGTTCTACTCGCCCCCACCATGATAAGCCATCCTTTGGCATATGTCGCACCAAACCCCCGACACCCGTAGTCCTGTTAGCCCAGTGGTACAGCCCGAATTCACTCGCTGATGACCGACATGCTCGATGTGATTCATGTATGCCTGTCTCCATAGGTCTGTGCCGCTTTGAGTTCACGACTAGCCATGTCGGCCGGCTTCTCTGTCATATGGATGCTAGCGACACTATCATATACGTTAGCCAAAATGCACAAACGGTCCCGGGCCATGGTAAGGTGACACCCGTGGGGATACCGTGCGTGAGGCCGCAATGTGATATGAGGTGTTACCGGCTAGATCTATGTGACTTGGAATCGGGGTCCTGATAGTGGTGTTGCCTCTGGATGAACAGTGAGTGTTGCAGGGAGGGTTTGGATGAACATTTCCCAGTGGTGGTGGATGAAGAGGACCCTGTGGTGTTGCCTCTGGATGAACAGGACCCCGATAGATTGAGCCAGTTGGGGATGGATGAACAGGACCCCGTGGAGGGCTGGATGAATAGGACCACCCCGTGGACGGCAGGATGAACAGTAGATGGTGGAGGGCTGGATGAACAGTAGCCCGTGGAGGGGTGGTTGAACAGGAGCCCGTGGAGAGGGCTAGTTGAACAGTAGCCGGTGGAGTAGCACGCGGTGGAGGCTGGATGAACAGGAACCCGTGGATGAACAGTCGTAGGTGGAGGCTGGAGGAGGTCGACTGTGGATGAACAGCAGCCCGTGAAGGCTGGAGGGGGTCGACGGTGGAGATGAACAGTATCCCGTGGAGTCCCGTTTTGCGGTACGCCACACCCTCCTGATGAAAAGGAACCCCGTTTTGACCGTAGCGCTCCAATAGAGGTCCGTTTCCTCCATTTTGCAGTACGCCACACCCCTCCCGATCAACAGGACCCCCGTTTTGACCATAGGAGGTCTGTTTCCTCAGTTTTGCGGTACGCCAGACCCCTCCCGATGAACATGGTCCCGTTTCGAACATGGTCGGTCGAACACAAGGCTGTTTCCTCCATTCTGCGGTATGCCAGGCCTCGTTTCCATCGGCTGTTCCGTCCAAGCCGGTTGGCTCCAACGAGCTCCGTTGCCTCCCGATGAACACGACGCATTCCGTTGCCTCCCCATGAACACGACTACGACGCAGTTTCTCCGTTCTGACCCAGCCATATACACGAGCTCTGGCCGTACGTATGCATGAGTAGGCGTTCGAGATCCCGCCCGTATGTACGTACGTGGCCGTATTTTCTTTCTTGCACACTGGCCGATGTACGTACATGTACATGCTACATGCGCGCCTAAACTATGACACATGTGCGCTCTACATCGACCAGTATGTACATACACGTTCGCGACCAGAATGACAACTCTACGTACGCTTCGACCAGGTGGGTCCCGACTGTCAGGCACTTCCATGCGTGCGAAGGTATAGCTGGTGGGTCCCAGCAGTCAGGGGGGGGGGGCGGATCGTCTTTTTTGCCCGGACGCACACCCTTGCGTGCGAATATGTAGCTGGTGGGTCCCAGCTGTCAGGGGGGAATCATTTTTTCACGAAATACGGTGGCCCTTCTGGTGGGTCCCCGTTGTCAGGTACAGTAATAACAATTTTGCGCGTAATAAGGAGGCACTTCTTTGCGGCTGCCGTGGACCCAGCTGTCAGCCTCTCCACGTACAGTAGTCTTCCGATGGAAGCCGGTCGTTGACCATATTGACCACGCTGCACCGAGAGCACCTAGGCAATGGACGCCGGCGAGGCCTAGGAAGGGGACGAAGCGGAGCCAGGGAAGACGCGGTAGGTGGATGCCCACGCGTAGAGGAGTATGAGGGTTCACTGGTTCGCTGCGGTGTGAGACTTCCTTCACCACAGAATAACAGGGGGTGTGGGTGAGTAGTGGGATGGCCTGGCCAGCGGTGGGAGTAGTAGGGGCGGTGAGGCCTCTAGCGCATCGCAGCGGGCCATGGGAGCTAGGAGCACGAGGCACGACCGGCGCTGGTTTGGGCGGCTGGAGTAAGAAGACCAGAGGTTGAAGAAGCACTACGGCCGTTGGACGGATATCGTACGCTCACTGGGCTAGAATCGTGGATATTGACTAAGTTGACAAAGCCCTCCGTCCCCGTCAACTTAGTTGGACCACAAGTCAGCCTGCCACTATACTGGGTCCCAGCTAGCAGGGGGAGTATTATTTTTTGTGCGTAATAAGGAGGCACTTCCTTGCGTGCGAAGATATAGCTGGTGGGTCCGAGCTGTCAGCGGCGGTAACGTTTTTTCTGAAATACAGAGGCCCTTTCGGTGGGTCCCTGATCAGGTGGAGGAATCATTATTTTGCGCGTAATAAGGAGGCATTTCCTTGCGTGCGGCCATGGACACAGCTGTCAGCCTCTCCACGCACAGTCCACTTTAGATGCATGTCGGTCGTTGACCACGTTGACCAGGCCGCGCCGAGAGCACTAGTGCGATAGACGACGGCGAGGCGTAGGAAGGGAACGACACAGAGGCAGGGAAGACTCGACAGTTGTTTCCCACGCGGAGGGGAGTACGACTATACGAGGGTTTACTGGTTCGTCTGCCGTCGCCGGAGAATAACAGCGGGTGTGGGTGAGTAGAGGGATGGCTAGGCTAGCGATGGGAGTACAGTGGGGCAGTGAGGCATGCGCGGCAGCACAGCCGGACGCGGGGAGGAGGGAGCAGGCAGTCCCGCCGGTGCTTGTTTGAGCGGCTGGAGCAGGAAGAGCAGAGATTGAAGAAGCACGACGGCCGTTGGATAGAAATCCAACAGTCACTCCTTGTACGTCAACCTTTTTTTAGGAAAGCCTCAAATCTGTGGAAAATAGCATACAGCCCATCTGCCATTATTTCTAATAATTTACAGCCCATTTGCTAATTCTTAAGGTTTTTTTGGAGCCCATGTTCATTTTGTTAGCATTACAGCCCATATTGTGGCCACGGTTAAAAAATTATACAAAATTTTGCATATTTCGGTGCGGTCCGAAGTCTTTTTAATCCCGAAATTTCGAGTCACATTCAAACAGATTTTAAAAATAAATGTATATCAATATAAAATCCAATAAATTGTCCATGCATAAAAATCAATGCAATTTAAAATCTCAAAATAAAAAAAGAAATTTGAAACTAATTGCCAGTTCGATGTGTTCTAAAAATGTACAGCCCATTTCTCATTACTAACAAGCCATTTTCTCAGCCAGCCGAATGAAGCTCTCCTCGTCTTGAAAGATTTGCAGCCCAACAGGCCTGACAAAGCGACTTACTTTGCAAAATCACAAGAAAACTGGGCCGTGGCCGTTGACCCAGCTGTCAGCCTCTCCACGTACAGTACTCTTCAAATGGAAGTCAGTCGTTGACCACATTGACCACGCCGCGCTGAGAGCATGAAGTTGGTGGAGGACGGCGAGGCTTAGGAAGGGACGACGCGGAGCCGATGAAGACGCGGCAGTGGATGCCCACGCGGAGAGGAGTACGAGGGTTCCCTGATTCGGCTGTGGTGTGAGGCTGCCGTCGCCGCAGAATAACAGGGGTGTCAGTGAGCGGACGGATGGCCTGTCCAGCGGCGGGAGTAGTATGGGGGCGGTGAGGCCTCCGAGGCAGCACAGCTGGCCACGGGAGGCAGGAGCAGGCGGCACGACCGGCGCTGCTTTGGGCGGATGGAGCAAGAAGACCAGAGGTTGAAGAAGCACTAAGGCCGTTGGATTTACAACGTACGGTTACTAGAGCTAGAATCGTACATATTGAATAAGTTGACAAAGCCCTCCATCCCCATCAACTTAGTAGGCCCACAAGTCTGCCTCCCATTGTGGTGTGTCCCAGCTGGCAGGTAGGTATTCATTTTTTTGTCCGCAATAAGGAGGCACTTCCTTACGTGCGAAGATATAGTTGGTGGGTCTGACCTGTCAGCGGAGGGAACGTTTTTTTCGCAAAATACAGAGGCCCTTATGGCGGGTCCCAGATGTCAGGTGGAGGAATCATTATTTTGCGCGTAATAAGGAGGCATTTCCTTGTGTGCGGCCGTGGACCCAGCTGTCAGCCTCTCCACGTACAGTCCACTTCCGATGGATGTCGTTCGTTGACCACGTTGATCACGCCATGCCGATAGCACCTGGGCGCTGGACGACGGCGAGGCCTACGAAGGGAACGACACGGAGCTGGGGAAGACACGGCAGTGGCTGCCCACGCGGTTGAGAGTATGAGGGTTGACTGGTTCGGCTGCCGTCGCCAAAAAATAGCAGGAGGTGTGGGTGAGTAGAGGGATAGACAGGCAAGGGATGCGAGTATATGATGGGGCCGTGAGGCCTCTGTGGCAGCACAGCCGGCCACGGGAGGCAGGAGCAGGCGGCACGATCGGCGCTGCTTTGGGCGGCTGGAGCAAAAAGACCAGAGGTTTAAGAAGCACTATGGCCGTTGGATGGACATCAGATGGTCACTGGAGCTAGAATCGTTCATATTGACTAAGTTGACAAAGCCCTCTATCCCGGTCAACTTAGTAGGCCGACACGTCAGCCACCCACTATGGTGGGTCCCAGCTAGCAGGGGAGTATTCATTTTTTTGTGCGTCATAAGGACGCACTTCCTTGCGTGCGAAGATATAGCTGGTGGGTCTGACCTGTCAGCAGGGGGAACATTTTTTTTAAGAAATACAGAAGCCCTTCCCGTGGGTCCTAGCTGTCAGGTGGAGGAATCATTATTTTGCGCGTAATAAGGACGCATTTCCTTGCGTGCGGCCGTGGACCCAGCTGTCAGCCTCTCCATGTACAGTCCACTTCCGATGGATGTCGTTTATTGACCACGCTGACCAGGCCGCGCCGAGAGCACCAGGGCAGTGGACGACGGCGAGACCTAGGATGGGAACGACACGGAGCCAGGGAAGACTCGGTTGTTGTTTCCCACGCGGAGGAGTACGAGGGTTTATTGGTTCGTCTGTCGTCCCCAGAGAATAACAACAGGTGTGGGCGAGTAGAGGGATGGCTAGGCCAGCGATGGGAGTACGGTGGGGTGGTGAGGCCTGTGCGGCAGCATAGTTGGCTGCGGGAGGAGGGAGCACGCAGTCCTGCCAGCGCTTGTTTGAGCGGCTAGAGTAGGAAAAGCAGAGATTGCAGAAGCACGACAGCCGTTGCATGGACATCCAATAGTCATTGCTCTTATGTGCATTATTTCTAATAATGTACAGCCCATTTGCTAATTCTTAAGAATTTTTTGGTGCCCATCTTCTTTTTGTTAGCATTACACCCCATATTGTGGCCACGCTTAAAAAGTATACAAATTTTTGCATATTTTCGTGCGGTCAACTGTTTTTAATCCGAAATATCGATTCACATTCAATTATTTTGAAAAATAATTTATATAATTATAAAATCCAAATAATTGTCCACGCATAAAAATCAATGGAATTTAAAATCTTGTAATGAAAAAAATTGAAACTAATTCCAGGTTTGATGTGTTTAAAAAATGTACAACCCATTTCTAGGCAAACTGAATAAAACTCTCCTCGTCTTGAAAGATTTGAAGCCCAGCAGGGCTGATAAAGCAAGTAGGCCTTGTTTGGGTATTTCTTAAAAAAAGAACTGGCTTGCCATTTTCAGCAAGAAAAAAACACAACTGGGCTCATGATGTGGTAAGCATAAATAAAATCCTGGCTAGACGGGCCACAGCCCCCGCACAGCCCTGTTGTTACCCTGATCCGTCGCTAAAACTAGTATAAATAACAACTGCTTGTTCCTCAAAAAAAAAATTACGCGACCTGCTGGGTCCCTGGTGTAAGCCGCTCGTAGTGTAATTCTCTCGTTTATTGACTACGTTGACAATGGCGTGAGCCCCAGATGTCCAACCATTAGGAGGAACCATATTTTTGGGCTTGTAATATAGAGGCACTTGCTTGCGTACTGCCATGACGCTGGTAGCTCCCTATTGTCATCCTCTCCACTAAAGTCATCTCCTTCTTCCTCTCGGTTGTTGACGACGCAAGAGGGCGGCGCACCGCACACGGCGAGCGAATCAAGGCTGCAAGGCGAAGGACGACGGCGAGGCCTTGTACGGGACGAACAGGAGCCGTGGAAGATCCGCCGGTCCAGTCGTAGGTTCAGGTGCGGGTGCGTGTTGGGGCTGACATCGCCGGAGAATAACAGGACGTGTGGGGGAATAGAGGGAGGGACTGGCCAACGTTGGAGGGTATATACGGTAGGGCGGCAGAGGCGCAGCCAACCATGGGAGGCGGGAGCAGGCGGTGCCGATGGGGTGGTTTGGTTTGGGTGGCTGAAGGAACAAGAAGACAAGAGATAGAAGATACACGACATATGTTGGATGTCAATCCAATGGCTGGTTGGCAGAATCCATTGTTGACTGGCTAGTAAGTCGACACCACCTTGGATAGGCTATTTCCTCACAGGTCCCAAATGTTAGAATCCATATATGTCACGGTCATGCAGCCTTTCCTATTAAAATTTACAGCCCATTTGATGTGCTAGTTCTAAATAAGTTTGTGGGTGCTGGTGGGGGCTAATCACTTGGTTTCTGTAATCCACAGTGAGCTCAAGCAGCCGGCGAGAGTGATGTTATTTCCCTTGGTTGGGATTTGTTAGTTGTTACAATATTTCACTCTAAATTAAACGACTGGCAAGCCATTTGCCTTACTTCAAAGAAAATATGACAGTCACACCCGAGTTGGAAAGGGCAAGAACATCTAACTCCAGCTTACAAACTATACAAAAGAACGAGGGTTAATTGTTCATCAGGTTTACAAAAAAACCCAGGTTGAAAAGGGCAACAACATCTAACTCTACCACCGTTTCCGGAAGTCACAATCAAATGGATTGGGTAGCTCCATAGAATGAACATCCTGGGTCGTAAAATTAACTGGATTATGACCACAATATGTTGTAAATAGAAGCCCGGCACGATCAGAAGCTCTTTTGCCCACCTGAAACTCCTTTTTTTTGCTCTTCCACATACCCATCCATCAAAATCATGTTGCTGATAAACTTAAGCCTGATGGACAATAGTAACCTCGCATCAGCAGGAAGAATGTGAAAAATCTAGTGTTTGCACGGTTGGCTACATATCGTTCTTGCGTTATCGTCTTCAATCGAATCTCATGAGAAGTGAGAAAAATCCTGATGCTTACTAATCCACCGATTTGTTATAACTTTCTTACCCCGTCCTCTTGCCTAAATAGACATGAAGATTGAAAACTGTTAAGGTCAAAAAAAAGAGTGTCGAAAGAGCAATAGCTTAACGGTTATTCTAGTACACAATATGCGGGCTTCCAAAGTGCGTGAAATTATCACCTTTATATACAACTTCTCCAGACATGGAAAGCATTGCAGCAAGCCAATAATCTTGTTCAGATCAAAACAATTCATTTGGATATATAAGATCTTGACAGAATCCAGCACCATTGATAGTCCATCCCTGGAGAAACTCTTCATTGAGCATAGAACATAATATTAATACAAAATGTGTACTCCAAGATGACCTATAACTTATGCGCAGAAATTTAAAATGCAGTTTATGGTTACAAGTGTAGATGATAATGTAAATGACTGATGCGGCCCTATCTAATGCTAGAGATGAAGTTACAATACGTAAGACGGATTCTATTCAGCCAAAAGAATATCAAGAGCAACTAAAACTAAAAGTAGTACGAGAAAAAGAATCGCATGCAATCATACGTGCATGGGATCCTGTTGGTCTACGTCACTGTTTTGGTAGTTTTAAATTACATGCAGCCGAGAGATTAGCAAGTTGGGCTTCTCTTGCACACGGTGGAGTCCTATATGCATGCAACATGCACGTGGATCTACAATATGGAGACACGGTCCAGCAAATCATAAGGAAAGTACAGTTTGTTTCGGATGCAAGAGAAAGAAATCACGTTGGTTATTTCTTTAAGAGACTACGACCACCTGAACAACCGACAGTTAAACATACAAAGAAGTTTCTCACGTGGAATATCATCAGTTTAAATGAGTCTGGGTGGGGGCCACCTGATTGGGAAAAGCGGATCAACTACCACACAAATAAAAGAGTCAGTATATTTTAGTAGGTCTTTGCCGAGATGTAAAAGGCAAAATAGTCTAAAACTAGATAGAGTCCAGATATTAGGAAGTATGTCAACGTGTGCTCTAGGGAAGGTTTTAGGTGTGCGTGTCTTTCAAGTTGGTTACTACTATAAAACCAAATCCAATGCATCATGTAATGGGGGAGGTTAGGTTATGATGAATTAGACACCGTCATGCGTTTCGGCCGTCGTTCATTACCGAGTTTAGAGAAATCTTGTCAAAAGCTCTACTGGCATGTGAGTTCCTGCGACGCGTTGCGTAAGAGATTACAAGCTGAGCCTATACGGTTCGTTCACTTTATTCCTTCCGATCGAGGGGTTGGCGTGTTGTTTTTGCGAGGTTTGTGAACATCTTCGTAAACCCGCATCTAATTCTTGTTGTGATGGAGTTTTGCGCCATGAAAGATCGGGCCAATAACGGATCGACCCTCGTCACGAGGTTCGCTCCACATCAAGTGGTAGCAGAGACCGGTGTTTCTCACAGCACTTCAGAGGAGACGGCCGGCGCGCCGTCAGCAAGGAGCTACTGGAGGTCTCCGGCAATTTTTTGCTGGAGCAGAAAGGTTATGGTGCTGACCTTTTTCACACCTACTATGAAGTGGGAGAGAGAGTTTGTGCCATGACGATTGACCATGACAGTTCGGTCAATGCAGTCGGCATCGACATGGTGGAGAAGCTGGAGCTATCAATGACACCACATCCACGACCGTACATTTTCAGGAGGTGCGACGACAAACTTGACATCACACACCAAACTATGGTACTGTTTTCAGTCAGGAAATTTTCTTGTGAGATTTTGTGCGACGTAATTCCGATGTCGATGGTTTCACGTCTATGGAAAAGAGTGAGCAACAACAAGCTCATGGGAAATATGTTCTCATGTCTATGGAAAAGAAGTTGTTCAAGGCTTGGAGGAAAGAACGATGGCAGAAGTTGAGAGAGCAACAACAAGCAAAGAAGAATGAAGTGATAGCCATGGGAAATATTCCATTGCCCATCCAATCTGCGGAGGATGACATTCTTCAAGAGAATAACCCAAAATCGAGGACGATTTCGCTTCAAGGGGGAGAGGATGATACGACCCTATCTAATGCTAGAGATGAAGTAACAATACGTAAGACGGATTCTATTCAGCCGAAAGAATATCAGGAGCAACACAAACTAAAAGTAGTATGAGAAAAAGAATCGCATGCAATCAGACGTGCATGGGATCCTGTTGGTGTACGTCACTGTTTTGGTAGTTTTAAATTACATGCAACCGAGAGATTCGCAAGTTGGGCTTCTCTTGCACACGGTGGAGTCCTATATGCATGCAACATGCACGTGCATCTACAATATGGAGACACTGTCCAGGAAATCATAAGGAAAGTACAGTTTGTTTCGGATGACAGAGAAAGAAATCATGTTGGTTATTTCTTTAAGAGACTACAGCCACCTGAACAACCGACAGTTAAACGTACAAAGAAGTTCTTACATGGAATATCATCAGTTTAAAGGAGTCTGGGTGGGGGCCACCTGATTGGGAAAAGCGGATCAACAGCCACACAAATAAAAGAGTCAGTATATTTAGTAGGTCTTTGCCGAGATGTAAAAGGCAAAATAGTTTAAACCTAGATAGAGTCCAGATATTAGGAAGTATGTCTACGTGTGCCTTAGGGAAGGTTTTAGGTGTGCGTGTCTTTCAAGTTGGTTACTACTATAAAACCAAATCCGATGCATCATGTAATGGGGGAGGTTAGGTTATGATGAATTAGACACCGTCATGTGTTTCGGCCGAAATCTTGTCAAAATCTCTACTGGCAGGTGAGTTCCTGTGACGCGTTGCGTAGGAGATTACAAGCTGAGCCTGTACGGTTCGTCGACATTATTCCTTCGGATCGAGGGGTTGGCATGTTGTTTTTGCGAGGTTTGTGAACATCTTCGTAAACCCGCATCTAGTTCTTGCTGTGATGGAGTTTTGTGCCATGAAAGATCGGGCCAACAACGCACCGACCCTCGTCATGAAGGAATAACATGGACGAATCGTATAGACTCAGCTTGTAATCTTCTACGCAACGCGTCGCAGGAACTCACAAGCCAATAGATATTTTGAGAAGATCTCTCTAAACTCGTTAATGGCCGACGGCCGAAACACATGAAGGTGTCTAATTCATCATAACCTAACCTCCCTCATTACATGATGCATCGGATTTTTTTATAGTAGTAGCCAACTTGAAAGACATGCACACCTAAAACCTTCCCTAAAGCACACATAGACATACTTCCTAATATCTGGACTCTATCTAGTTTTAAACTATTTTGCCTTTTGCATCTCGGCAAAGACCTACTAAAATATACTAGCTCTTTTATTTGTGTGGCTGTTGATCCACTTTTCCCAATCAGGTGCCCCCACCCAGACTCCTTTAAACTGATGATATTCCACGTGAGAAACTTTTTTGTACGTTTAACTGTCGGTTGTTCAGGTGGCTGTATGTGACGCCCCGAGACCGTTGCGCGAGGTGTCTTCCAGTTATTCGTTGTTGTTGCCATGTCATTTTCTTGCGTGCTGCATCTTTTCATGTCATCATGTGCATTGCATCATCATGTTTTCAAAACTTGCATCTGTCCGGGTTCCCCCAGTTTCATCCGTTGTCCGTTCTCAGCCCAGACATACTTGCACGCGCCCGTGGCACGTCCAAATTATTATTTTATAAGTGGGCGGAAAATGTTCTCGGAATGGGATGAAAGTTGGCATGCGGTCTTATTTTAGTGTAGATAGACCGCCTGTCAAGTTTCATCACATTTGGAGTCTGTTTGATAGCCCAACGGATAACTACAGCGACAGTATAGCCGGTCTCTTCGTCGGACGTTTTTGATCTCCGAAAACAGTAACCGGGCCTCCCTCTCTTCTCTTCTATCAGCTCGAGATCGTCTACACAGCTCACTACCAACTGCCAGGTCCAACCTAACCTCTCTCGTCAGCTCACAGCCCCCCTCGCGCGCGTCTGAAAGTTGTCCCGAACACAACCCGGACTGTCGCCACCGTTGTGTCTGGATCATCCTCAAACATCTACAAAACATCACCGTTTGCATGTTTGGATTCCCTAACCCATTCATCTCCGACCGTCCGATTTTGATCAGATGATCCAAAATACTCCCTCCTATGGATATTCTGGTATATATAGTAGATAAACTCCTAACCCTAAATTTTAGGGACAATGCCCCATCCATCTCCTCAACCGCCGCCGCCACTCTCTCCTTTGGGATCCTCCCAGATCCCCTCCTCATCTCCTCCCGCACCAACCACAGCTCCACCTCGTCTTCAGTGCTAGGCCAACCAGTATCGCCACTACCAATAGCCACTGGATCGATCTAGCGGCCAGGGAACAAAGACCCCACGCCCCTCGCTCTCGAGCGGAGCTCGATCCCCGTCACCTGCGCTTGTGCTCCCATGCATCTGCGCCCGAGGCCGCGGCCTCCTCGTCCCGATCCACGGACGACTCACCGGAGTCTAGCCGCTAGACCAACAGCTCCACATCGCCCTGCCTCGACGTCGACCTGCCAGACCAGGTCACGCCATCCTCCTCCTCTTTCTTTTCTTTCTCTTCCTATTTCTTCTTCCCGCGGTCTCTCAGCTCTCCCTCTCTTCTCTGTTTGGCAGGATCCTCACTAGCGGAAGCCACGCGCCGCTGCCTTCTCACGCCGGCTGCAAGCCCCAACGCTGCCGCCCATCTCCAAGCTGCCGCTGTGCCCCGCGACCCGTCCTGCAAGCTGTTGTCGTTGCTGAATCTGGGAACGCCATGGCCGCCTCCGGCCTGAACTCCTGCGCCCGCACCTGCAAATCGCCGCCCCGGCCACGTCTCCATGTCCTTTGGACGCTAGCGCCTTGCTTGGACCTCACCTTGACAGCTCCTGCCTTGGCTCCCGCATTGCTGCAGCCCCATGCGCGCACACCTTCCCTGGCTCGGCCTTCGGCCATAGCCTCCATCCTCGCCGCGCCGCTTTGTCATGGCCGCGAGACCCTATCTGCGCGCATGCACTCATGCGCACATGCACACGCTCATCCCGTAGCAGCATCACCTCACAATCCCGCACCCCCGCTGGTGCGCCACTGCTCCAGTGGTCGCCGCCATTGGCTGCCGGCACCGTCGCCATCTTCCTGTGCGCGCGGTAGAGCACAGGGCTCGGCCTTCTAGGCCTAGTTCAAAAGAGCCAGGCGCCCATATCTGTGCAAATTCCTCCCTCTAGCGCAGCGGGCAGTGCCCCTCTATTCTACCTAGGAGGCCTGGGTTCGAGCCCCAAGCTCCACTTGTTTTGGCTGTGGCCTTATATTTTATCACTGTGGCTATGACATCCTGGCCCCACTGTCATACACACACCCTCACAGGCCCAATGTGAGAAGCACCAGCCCTTCTCCTGTGCATGTTGGGCCAGTCAGTTTCGGCCCGAGCCACATTTTTTTCCCGCAGAACGTTTTTGCTATTTAACTAGTGCACTGCATTTTTACAGTTTGGACCCTAAACATCACGCATTTAATAACTCACAAATGGTGCATCGGATTAAAATAACTTACATATGAAAAATGCTTAGAATTTTGTGTAGATTCATAATATCAAACTTGCATGCATGTTTAAAATGCTTAAAATGTTGTTTGTTTAAATTTGCTTAAATACTTTGCTAAAATGATTTAATTCGTAACTAAATAACCGTAGCTCCAAATTTAATAAACTTTACATGTAAATGGGGTAGAAAAATGCATAGATTATCATGGTGTACTTGTTTTGCATGTTTAATAATTCTAAAATTGTGTTTAGGATAGAACAGTACCAAAACTATGACATCCTGGCCCCACTGTCATACACACACCCTCACAGGCCCAATGTGAGCAGCACCAGCCCTTCTCCTGTGCATGTTGGGCCAGTCAGTTTTGGCCTGAGCCACATTTTTTTCCCGCAGAACGTTTTTGCTATTTAACTAGTGCACTGCATTTTTACAGTTTGGACCCTAAACATCACGCATTTAATAACTCACAAATGGTGCATCGGATTAAAATAACTTACATATGAAAAATGCTTAGAATTTTGTGTAGATTCATAATATCAAACTTGCATGCATGTTTAAAATGTTTAAAATATTGTTTGTTTAAATTTGCTTAAATACCATGCTAAAATGATTTAATTCGTAACTAAATAACCGTAGCTCCAAATTTAATAAACTTTACATGTAAATGGGGTAGAAAAATGCATAGATTATCATGGTGTACTTGTTTTGCATGTTTAATAATTCTAAAATCGTGTTTAGGACAGAACAGTACCAAACCTAAGTTATGCATATGGGGATTTACCAGAATTGTTGTTCATTGCTTCCGGTCTCATTTAAACTTGACTAGATAGGTAGTTTTACTTTGCTTCACCCTGTTGCCATGTTTAACAACATTTAATATTGTTGGGTACATAAATGAGATCGAACTAAATAAGTTGAATGTGGTGTTTCGTCAATATGCAATGGAGTTGCATGTTGAGCTCCACTTAATTTGTAGGATTGTTTGTGCATTTTGCCATGCCATGCTTCATTAAACCGGACATGCATCATACTTGGTTGTGCATCATGCCATGTTCATGTGTTGGTTGTTTACTATGTTGTTTGCTTCTTTCCGGTGTGCTTCTTCGGGTTGGTACCGATAACGTCGTGTGGTGAGGATTCGTTCGACTTCGTCCGTTTGTCTTCTTCATGGACTCGTTCTTCTTCCTTGCGGGATCTCAGGAAAGATGACCATACCCTCGAAATCACTTCTATCTTTGCTTGCTAGTTGCTTGCTCTTTTGCTATGCCTCCCATATTGTTAAGCCAAACCTCTAACCCACCTTGTCCTAGCAAACCGTTGTTTTTTTCCTTGTTGGAACATGGATATTTTGTTGGGATATCACAATATCTCTTATTTAATTAATGCATCTATATACTTGGTAAACGGTGGAAGGCTCGGCCTTATGCCTGGTGTTTTGTTCCACTCTTGCCGCCCTAGTTTCCGTCATATCGGTGTTATGTTCCCGGATTTTGCGTTCCTTACACGGTTGGGTTATAATGGGAACTCCTTGATAGTTCGCTTTGAATAAAACTCCTCCAGCAAGGCCGAACCTTGGTTTTACCATTTGCCTCACCACCACCTACTTTTCCCTTGGGAGTCGCGCTCCCGAGGGTCATCATTATTTTAACCCCCCCAGGCCAGTGCTCCTCTGAGTGTTGGTCCAAAACAGAGCCACTTGCAGTGCCACCTCGGGGAAACTTGAGGGTTGGTTTTAGTTGTACGTAGTGTTCATCCGGTGTTGCCCTGAGAACAAGATATGTGCAGCTCCTATAGGGATTTGTTGGCACATCAGGCAGTCTTGCTGGACTTGTTTTACCATTGTTGAGGATGTCTTGTAACCGGGATGCCGAGTCTGATCGGATTGTCTTGGGAGAAGGAATATCCTTCGTTGACCATGAGAGCTTGTGATGGGCTAAGTTGGGACACCCCTGCAGGGATTGAACTTTTGAAAGCCGTGCCCGCGGTTATGGGTAGATGGGAATTTGTTGATGACCGGTTGTAGAAAACCTGAAACTTACCTTAATTAAAATGCATCCACCGCGTGTTTAGCCATGATGGCCTCTTCTCGGCGGAGTCCGGGAAGTGAACACGGTGTTGGAGTTATGTTTGACATAGGTTGTTACAGGATCACTTCTTGATCATAGTTTCTCGACTATGCCTTTGCCTTCTCTTCTCGCTCTCATTTGCGTATGTTAGCCACCATATATGCTAGTCACTTGCTGCAGCTCCACCTCATACCTTTTACCCTTCCTATAACCTTAAATAGTCTTGATCGCGAGGGAGTGAGATTGCTGAGTCTCCGTGACTCACAGATACTTCCAAAACCAGCTTGCAGGTGCCGAGGATACCGTGCAGATGACGCAACCAAACTCAAAGATGAGTTCTATGAAGATCTTGTCCTTTGTGTCGTTTCGTTTCGGTCGATCAGTAGTGGAGCCTAGTTGGGACGATCGGGGATCTGTGTAGCATTTGGGGTAGTCTTCTTTTATTTTGGTTCCGTAGTCGGACCTTGATTGTATTTGGATGATGTAATGCTTTATTAATGTATTGTGTGAAGTGGCGATTGTAAGACAACTATGTATCTCTTTCCCTTATGTATTACATGGGTTGTGTGAAGATTACCTCACTTGTGACATTGCTTTCAATGCGGTTATGCCTCTAAGTCGTGCTTCGACACGTGGGAGATATAGTCGCATCGAGGGCGTTACACTGTAGTCTCTTAAAGAAATAACCAACGTGATTTCTTTCTCTTGCATCCGAAACAAACTGTACTTTCCTTATGATTTGCTGGACCGTGTCTCCATATTGTAGATGCACGTGCATGTTGCATGCATATAGGACTCCATCGTGTGCAAGAGAAGCCCAACTTGCTAATCTCTCGGCTGCATGTAATTTAAAACTACCAAAACAGTGGCGTACACCAATAGGATCCCATGCACGTATGATTGCATGCGATTCTTTTTCTCGTACTACTATTAGTTTGTGTTGCTCTTGATATTATTTTGGCTGAACAGAATCCATCTTACTTATTGTAACTTCATCTCTAGCATTAGATAGGGTCGTATCATCTAAACCCGCATCTAGTTCTTGCTGCGATGGAGTTTTGTGCCATGAAAGATCGGGTCAACAATGGACCGACCCTCATCACGAGGTTCGCTCCACATCAATTACTTGAAGAACTGTGGAGCCAAACACCATATTGAAATGAGCACAAAGATCATGTATTACACCCAAGGTCTCCAGTTTAGGGGCAGAGATGACGGTTATTTGCAACAGTGAATAACTAGAATCAAGGATCAACCTTTGAAGTGAAGGGGCATCTTTGATGATGAGCTGCCTTCCGTCAAAACAAATTCCAATTCTTACAAGGTTGGGCGACTTTATTTGGAGACAACCAATTCTAACTGTGAAAACAAGCACCAAGCACTCCAGGGCAGGGCAACTGGAGTGGATGATGTTGTGCAATGAGGCCTCCAATATACGAAGCCGCACAAGTGAAAGTTTCTTGAGAAATGGGAGTCGAAGGTTTAGTACCAGATTGTCTGGTAGGTCGCACAGCGCAAAGGTGGCGGTGTGGAGAGAGGAGGAAAACCTCGAGATGGACATCGGTGCTGAGGGCACAGGGAGATGGCGTTCAGTATCTGGTACGTGATTTCCAGGGGAATAGTAGAACTCAAGCAACTGTAGTTCTATCAATTCAGGGGATTTCAGCCAGGCGTCCACCATGCAGGGCATGGTATGCTTGCTCAGATAGCATGACAGGATGCAGAGGCTTTGAATGGAGCCCTGGTGGGAGGAGATGATGGCTCTAGGGATTTCAAAATCATTGAAGAGAGATAGCTGACGACAGTTGTAACGCCCTCGATGCGGCTATATCTCCCACGTGTCGAAGCACGACTTAGAGGCATAACCGCATTGAAAGCAATGTCGCAAGTGAGGTAATCTTCACACAACCCATGTAATATATAAGGGAAAGAGATACATAGTTGGCTTACAATCTCCACTTCACACAAATACATGAATAAAGCATTACAACATCCAAATACAATCAAGGCCCGACTACGGAACCAAAATAAAAGAAGAACCCCAAATGCGACACGGTCCCCGATCGACCCCAACTGGGCTCCACTATTGATCAACTAGAACGAAACAACACAAAGGACAAGATCGTCATCGAGCTCCTCCTGAGCTTGGTTGCGTCATCTGCTCGGTATCCTCGGCACCTGCAAGCTGGTTTTGGAAGTATCTGTGAGTCACGGGGACTCAGCAATATTACACCCTCGCGATCAAGACTATTTAAGCTTATAGGTAAGGCAAGGTAGTATGTGGAGCTGCAGCAAGCGACTAGCATATATGGTGGCTAAACATACACAAATGAGAGCGAGAAGAGAAGGCAAAGCACGATCGTGAAACTATGATCAAGAAGTGATCCTAGAACAACCTACGTCAAGCATAACTCCAACACCGTGTTCACTTCCCGGACTCCGCCGGAAAGAGACCATCACGGTTACACACGCGGTTGATGTATTTTAATTAAGGTCAACTTCAGGTTTTCTACATCGGGACGTTAACAAATTCCCATCTTCCCATAACCGCGGGCATGGCTTTTGAAAGTTCAAATCCCTGCAAGGGAGTCCCAACTTAGCCCATGACAAGCTCTCACGGTCAACGAAGGATATACCTTCTCCCGAGACATTCCGATCAGACTCGGTATCCCGGTTCTACAAGACAACTTCGACAAGTTAAAACAAATCCAGCAACACTGCCCGAATGTGCCGACAAATCCCGACAGGAGCTGCACATATCTCGTTCTCAGGGCACACTCAGATGAACACTACGTACAACTAAAACCAAACCTCGAGTTTCCCCAAGGTGGCGCTGCAAGTGGCTCTGTTTGGACCAACACTCAGAGGAGCACTCGCCCGGGGGGGTTTAAATAAGATGACCCTTGAGTCCGCGGAACCTAAGGGAAAAAGAGGCTAGGTGGCGAATGATAAAACCAATGTTGGGCATTGCTGGAAGAGTTTTAATCAAGGCGAACTATCAAGGGGTTCCTATTATTACCCAACCGCGTAAGGAACGCAAAATCTGGGAACATAACACCGATATGACGGAAACTAGGGCGGCAAGAGTGGAACAAAACACTAGGCAAAAGGCTGAGCCTTCCACCCTTTACCAAGTATATAGATGCATTAATTAAATAAGAGATATTGTGATATCCCAACAAGTAAACATGTTCCAACAAGGAACAAACTTCAATCTTCACCTGCAACTAACAACGCTATAAGAGGAGCTGAGCAAAGCGGTAACATAGCCAAACAACAGTTTGCTAGGACAAGGTGGGTTAGAGGCTTGGTTCAACAATATAGGAGGCATGATAATCAAGTGGTAGGTATCACGGCATAGGCATAGCAAAAGAACGAGCAACTAGCAAGCAAAGATAGAAGTGATTTTGAGGGTATGGTCATCTTGCCTGAGATCCCGCAAGGAAGAAGAACGAGTCATGAAGAAGACACACGGACGAAGTCGAATGGATCCTCACAACTCCAGAACGGAACAGAAGCTGACGAGAAAGGCAACCCGGAAAGAAGCAAACAACATAGTAAACAACCATCACATAATCATGGCACGATGCACAATCAAGTATGATGCATGTCCGGTTTAAAGAGGCATGGCATGGCAAAGTTCACAAACAAAACTACAAATTAAGTGGAGCTGAATATGCAACGAGTTGCATATTGACGGACACAACAATAATTATTTAGTTCTCTCTCGTTTAGGTACCCAACAATATTAAATGTTGATTAACATGGCAAGAGGTGAGGCATAACAAAACTACACCATCTAAACAATTTAAATGGGGCCGGATATAACAAATAAAGAATCCGGTAAATCCCCATATGCATTAGTAATTTAAAAGCAAACAACAATTTTAACCATCTAAATGTTATTATCATGATGCGAATGACATGAACAAGTTTATGCAATTTTTATTAAAAGTTGACATGAGCATAAAGAAGCATTTGTCATCGTGGCAGAAACAAAAGGGGTGCCACGACAATGACAACGGAAATGGTGCCACGGCAACATTCCGGTTCCGATAGCTCATGGAGATACCGGTGCAAAAGGAAAAGTGACGGGAGTGTGACATGCGATAGAAGGTGGGGTGATCCCGGCAACCGGGTTCCCACGGGACAATGGCATGGCAACAAGGAACAAGCAAGAAACACGTCGGGCACGGTGCAACCGCGAGCATTTCATACAACATATGCATTTGTCCACGGGCGGTCGTTTCGGGGTTATACCTTCGAAGCGTGCAAACGGGCCGGTTCTCGTTCGGTGCCAAGTAGAGGAAGTATACGTTCTCGGGACGTGGTGGAAGTAGGGGGTACACGACGACGGTAGAGGTACACGTTTTCGTAGAAGGACTTGACGAATCCGAGTCACTTGGGGTCGACGGTAGTCGTTCACGTTTCGAGGAGGAAGTAGGGGTTCTCGCGATCTCGGCGACGGTAGTTGTTCACGGCGGTAGTGGAACTTGACGGATCCGATGCCTCCGGACGTAGTGGTACATGTTCGGTGCGATGTAGGGGTACATGTCAAAGGTCGTTGTGGTACTTGGTGTAACATAGGTCTTCGGGGTCGTCGGGCACACGTTCACATTGTGGTTGTACACGTCGACGGTCTTATCGGATCCTCGTCAACGTTCGAGATCCACCTTGGCGATCCGAAGGGGTACTTGGCGTCATGGTACTTGGGTCTTCGGACTTGCCGGTCTCGGTTCTTGTGACGGTAGTGGTACAAGGTCGTCGTGGGACTTGGTGGTCTTGACAAAACGAAGGGGTACTCAGCAAAACCATGTTCTTCGGAGGTCGGCGGTAGTGGTACCCGTATCAACATGGTGTGGTTGTACTTGATGGGTCTGGTCTTGGCGTGCGAACGAACACGGCATGATGTACAGGTGTAGTGGTGGCCCTGGCATCTCGCAATAGTAGTATAGGAAGGCAAGGACGCGACCGTTGGTGAGGTTGTAGCGGCCTTGGGTGTGAACTCCGGCGACGTGACGAGGGGAACGGTGAGTCCCCAGATGGAGGAGGACGGGGCCAACTGGATCTGGCCGGAGTAGAACGGAGGCGGTGGGGCAAGCTCGATGGAGGCGAAGCCACAGACGCAGGGGCCGTGCGTGTCGAGCAGAGCTGGGTAGCAGGAGCGATAGGAGGATGGCCGGCGCTGGTCGTGGTCGCCGGCAGCGACCGGACACGACGGCGGGGCTTGGTGGAGCTCGGCGGCCTGGTTCCACGGACGCAGACAAGGACGGCGGTGGGCGGCCGTGAGGGACCTCCTGTCCAAGGCACAGCAGTGGGAGCTCTGGCCTGGGTAGTCGAGGACAAGGCCAAGGCCCGGGAGGGAGCGGCCGGTGGAGGCCGGAGCCAGAAGTCGAGGCGGCGGATTCCATGGACGAGGCAGGAGGAGGCGCGAGCGGGAGGAGGAGCAAGGCCCCATGTCGAGGCAGGCGAACGGGAAGGGGAAGGAGGGTGCTCGCGAGGGAGAGGCTGCGATGGGGATCGGGCTCCTCCTTTGGCGGTACTAGGAGGAAAGAAAGGGAGAGATCGAGGGGAGAGGGGATGGATCGGGAGAGAGAAGGACCGAGAGGGAGATCGAGAGAAGGAGGGGTCGAGCGAGGCCGCAGCGCTCGCTGACTCTGGCGGCGCGAGGGAGAGGGTCCAGATGCGCCTAGGGTTAGGGGGGATACGGGCCATGGGCCAAAAGGTCAAGTGGTTGGCCTTGTTGTGCTGGGCTAAAGGAAGACTAGGAAGAGAGAAGGAGAGGGCTATCCTGGAAAGCTAAATTGGGCTCCCAATAAAAAATAAAAATAAAGAGAACTTTGGAGAACAGAAAGAGAGAATTAGAAAAGGAATTAGACCAACAGGGATATTTTCCTTGGACCAAGAAAATATGAAGGATTTAACAAAAATGATTGGAAGAGGCTTGGGCAAACTAGGTCCACACTAATTTGAATTTAATTCAAATGGGTTCTAATAGAAAGTGGGTGCTAGGACGGTCCAGAAATGATTGAGAATCTCGGTGGAGCTCTGGAAAAATAGAGAAAGGATATATAGCAAAGTTAGAGGCCAAGAGTTGTGATAACAAAGGCATTGGGATTTTGCAAGTGTGTTAAGGTGAATTCCAAAATAGTGGAATATTTATAGTAGCTCCCTAAATATTAGGAGGATATGTTATAAAGAGAAGTCACTCTTCCCTTGATTTAAATGGATCGAAAATCCACACAATTTATTTAGTTGAGATGCAAAAGATTTATGAGATGATGGCATGATGACATGATGCAATGAAAAAATAAAAGGGTAAGCACAAATGAAACACATGGCGAAACCCGGAATATATGAAAGTCTTCTCGAGCATCGGTCTCGGGGCGTCACAACAGTCGAGATTAAGGGGCACGGCGTGCCATAGAGGGCGCCACCGAATTGAGAGGAGTTGGGTGCGGCAGCAATCCTTGGTGGGGAGAAGCGAGATGATCTCCCCAAGGACGACGTCCGGGAAATCGCTGATGCGGTCCACCCGAGATTTTATGGGTTCCTGGGATCCGGTGGGGGCGGGGTCGCCGCTTCTCCCCGTGCTACCGGGTGCAGCCTCATATTCTTGGCGCTGGGGTCAGCCGACTCCATTTTCCTCGAGGGCGTCGCGTCTTGCTCACAGATTTGAGCAGAGTAACGAATGACGAGCCTAGTTGTAGTGCGAGTGAAGAAGAAGGTGAGCTGGGGTTTTTCTGTAGTAGTGAGGAAGAAGGGGAGCTGGGGTTTTTTGTAGGAGTGAGGTGAGGAATTTTGGGGTACAAGTGGAGCGAGCAGACGTGAGGTGGGTGGGAGTGAGGAGGAAGAAGAACACCCAGTTTTTTTTGGGGAGGGGGGATGTGCTGGGTGTGGGTAGCGCCTCTCATTCATTAAATATATGGACTTTTGAATTGATTTTACTATTTACTAGGGTGGATGGTCCGTTTTGTCTTGGGTCTAGAGAAACAATTACTACTAGTACAATGGAGACACTCTACAGCTATCCAGAAAAACAATTACTACTAGTACAGTGGATACAATACCGCTTCTGGCTCCTCCTAGGTCATCGAAATGTCTCCCTCTACTGAATCTCATTATACTTTTGTTCACCGACATGCGGGCCATGCAGCGCGGGGGCCCAAATGCCATCCACCAAATTAGTAGGCAGTATGGAGGCGGAGAGTCACACTGGTCGTAGCGCGGCAATAACGAGCCGTCATATCACAAAACCCCACCACCCCGTAGTCTAAGTTTGACGGACGAAGCAACATCATTTCACTCTTCGCTGAATCCCCTTCTCCCTCACCGTCTTCAAGAAAGGCAACACTCGCATCTGTCACTATTCTTCTCTCCCAACAAAGGGGAGGTAAGCGGATCCGTGATGTTGGTATATTTTCGTTCAGAAAAAAATCAACTTTTGCAAAGCAGAAACCGATCCTCACTCTCTTTTTTGTTTCATTGTCATTGCGATTGTGTTTTCCTTTCAGTGGTGTCGTAGTATTCGTTAGTTTCATGATGGACCAAGGAGAACCAGGCAAAGATCTGCCGATATTGGAGCAAACGCGGGAGGCTGATCCCCACGAGACAGAGTGCTCCAAGAAGAGGGAGGCAGCCACCGAGCCGACCCCAGATACGCTCACGGCCACTACTGAGATGGTCAATGCCTTGTTTGAGGTTACAACCCTCATGGCACTGCAGGAGCAGTTTTCCCCCTTCGAGGATGTGTCCCCCCCGCTGAGCTGCCCAAGGTTATTTTCTTCTTTGCCGATCTCAATTGTGGTTTTTCATCTACGTATGTGGTGATGAATAATGCAAAATTTTATTAGCTTCGATGCCATGCTATACAGTGGTTTAAATAACTTGTGTTTCTTATGCTGGAAAGTAATTCCGAATTTGTTTCTGTTTCAATTAGAGCCTTGATGCAGACAAGGATTGTGTGGTTATACATGTCACTCGCTATGAGGGGATGACCTGAATATACGCACTGTGAAAATAGAGTTTTTAGGCTATTGGATCCTATCATGGTTCTAAGTCTGACAGTAATGTAGGGGGGTAAGTATGGAGAGGCGAGGTCTTAGCTATGGAGAGGTTGTAAGGACGCAAGGTTTACGAGTTCAGGCCCTTCTCGGAAGAAGTAAAAGCCCTACGTCTCGGAGCCCGGAGGCGGTCGACTGGATTATGTGTGTATGAGTTACAGAGGTGCGAACCCTTGTCTCGGAGGAGGGGGTGGCTTATATAGAGTGCGCCAGGACCCCGGCCAGCCCACGTTACGAAGGGTTCAATGTACATTAAGGTAGGGCGTTACTGATAACGCTAGTAATAAAGTGCTATGATGACCATAAAAGCTACTTAATGACCGACCGTTAGCGTGCGGAGTCACTTTAGGTCTCCTGGCCGTCGAGTGGTTGGATCTTGGTCGAGTAATTGCTTCTTGGTCGAATGTCTTCCAAGTCTGTCGAGTGGAACACCTCCAAGTCGATTGAAAGGTGATTTATTCTAGAGGTGTCCTTGGGTAGGGCAGTTAGGACAGGTCCGTGACCCTACCCTAGGTACATAGCTTCATCATTAGCCCCCGAATGGATCGAGGTTTGAGTGGGGAAGGAGTTGAGGACTTCTCCGACTCATTTTCTATGCCGTGAGCATATCTTGTTTCGGATCAACGGACCTGAGTGATGACAGCAACTCCCTTTTCAGTCGCCTTGATCCATTCTTAATTCTTCGCTGAGTGAGTTTCTTTACTTGTAAGGCTCCGAGTGACGGTGCGGAGGAGATCTTTGGTCTGACAAGTTATTTGCTGCCCGTGGATTTAGTGGGATCCGAATTTTGGCAAGTGCGCAGGACGGGGGAGGCCGCAGTAATCGGAAGAGATAGAGCGGAGCTACCTCGATCCCCGCGCCAGCTTTTTCGCCACGTATCGCTCATGCGGTCGTTACGGGATTTGACAGAGCCATCTGGGCCTACCTGTCAGCCACTCGGAAGCGGCCTCATATAAGACGTTGGACCGCAGTCTCCCAAACAGTGCGCCCGATTATCTCTTCTCCTCCTCACGCCTCTCCTCTGCGCTCGCTCTCACTCCAGCACCACCATGCCACACGCGTCTCGTCGGCGACAATGGTGAAGGAGAAGACAGCGGCTCTGGAGCGGGCAAAGAAGGTGATGGCGAGGTCAAAGGGGAAGGCGACGAGCCGGGGCGGATCTTCCTCGTGGACTGGCCTGCCGAAGGGTTGGATCCAAGGCGACTGGATCCACTTGAGGATCTCCCAAGAAGACCTCGACGACCTGGCCGAGGGAGGGCTGATCCCCTACGACTCGGCGCGGCTTCCGGGGAAGGAATCCGAGCCGCAACCCCGGGAGGGTGAGCGCGTTCTTCTTGCCACCCACGTCGACCGTGGGTTTTCCTTGCCTCCTCATCCTTTCTTCCGAGGGTTTTTGAACTTCTTTGGGGCTCAACTCCACCATTTTACCCCCAACTCAATCGTTTATCTTGCCGCGTTCATTTCCTTGTGTGAGAACTTCATGGGTTGTCGACCTCACTAGGGTCTTTTCAAGCATATTTTCACTTGTCGCTCCCAGAGAGTGAAAAAGGCTAATCCGAGTGACGAGAGGACCCAAGTGATCCAGATGTGTGGGGGTCTTGGCATCCAGACGAGGGGAAAAAGCTCATTTCTGGCCATGATTCTTCCCGATTCAGTTCGCGGATGGTAGTCGACCTGGTTCTACTGCAAAGACCAGTCGACGCCAGGGCAATCGATCGGCCTCCCTCCCTTTACCATGGACTGAGTGGAAAAACCCTCCCCTTTGAAGGTGCTCCTAGAGGAGAAGGCGCACGTGAAGGTGTTGGTCAACTGAGTGGTCCAGCTCATTTGTGACGGGCTCACTGGTATGGATCTCTTGGAGGTCTTCCTTCAGCGGCGCATCCAGCCTCTCCAAGCCCGAGACCACCCGATGTGGATGTATTCGGGTCTAGAAGAGTCCACTCGGATCCACCCGGAGGAGGTCGATGACGACACGCTGGAGAAGTGGCTGTCGAGCATTACCGGGAACAAGGACAATCCCAGAGGAGCCAGGAGAGTTCCCCCATTCGACCAGTCGTGTGCACCAGAGCAAGTCTGATTCTGAGCTTTTGCTTGTAATCTGAATTCACTCGCGCAGCTGTCTGTATTGCGTCGACAGACTTTGTTCTCCCTGCTTTCTTTCAGGCCATTATTGAAATGTATTCAATGCCCAACGGGGAGCAAGAGCAAGCTCTGGAAGGCGAGGCGAGTGGTGGCGAAAGTGGCGAGTGGACTTCCGATGGTGAAGGGGATGGTGGAAGTGACGACTCAAGTGATGGGGAAGAAGTCGAGTCACCTCCTCGCATAGAGAGACGATCCAAGCTTGACCAAGAACGGCCGAGTGCCCGCGACAAGGCAACTCCTCAGACTGGTCAGTCTTCGAAGCATCCTCGGGTCTCTTCACCAACCCCGACTGAGAAGGCGCCAAAGCACCCCAAAGTTGCAAAGCCGAAGACTCGGAAGGCGCTGCCAAAGATCAAGATCAATATCCCTGTCGCCTCCGCGTAAGTGTCTCTCCTTGTATTCACTCGACGCTCTGCGTTGTTTGTTTTTCTTGTTTTAACTGGACGAACTTTGGAATTGTTAGCGCTGCCACTTTCGGGACCTCAGCTTATAGGGATGATGATGAGGTGATGGAGGATGAGGTCACTTCTAATCCAGGTATGATTTCTGCCATACTATCTTTCTTTGGTCGATTCAACTGCATCGTGCATCATTGGGTGACGGGATTTTGGCAATTTGAACTTTTCACAGCTCCCAACATTATTGACCTCCCTGAAGATGATGAAGAGCCCGAGAGGTCTTTAACGAGGAAGAGTAGGCGAGCTCCTGTAAGCGAGGCGCTACAGTCGATGCCGAGGGCGGAACCAGTCGTTCAGGACACTGGTGACATCAATCGGGGTTCTGTTACCTTCGCGGAGCCCCTGTCGAGTGCCTTGCCTTCTTCTTCGACTACTCAGGCCCCTGTCGACCCGCCTTCAGTTTTTGCGACCAATCATGTCCCAGAGGACGAGGTGAATGCTGCTAGGAAAGCCATACGCCAGGCGGGTGTTATGATGGAGAAGATGAAGATGGTGCGGGACGCCAGCCAAGCCGCCTATGATGCCAGCTCGGCTCTCCAGAGCAACGTTCAGGTTAGTCGGCTATCTGAAGATTCTTTCCGAAAATCTTTGTGTCTGTACACCCACTGGGTGCGTCGATTGAAGTTTTGGACTAGTGGAGACTACGGTGGACTGCTGGCAGTCGACTGTAGTCTTTGTATTTTTCCAAATGTATAAACCAAACTGGTAGTTTGTCTCTTCCACTTGACTTCGGCGGGCCGGTCGAGTGGGATCAGAACCGGTGGGGGCACGCTAAGTGCACCCACTGGGTGTAGTCCCTGAGACTATGGTGGACTGCTGGCAGTCGACTGTAGTCTGAGTTCTACTTTCTTTCTCTCTTTTTTTTGGACTCGACTTCAGCGGGCCGGTCGAGTGGGATCAGAACCGGTGGGGGCACGCTAAGTGCACCTACTGGGTGTAGTCCCCGAGACTATGGTGGACTGCTGGCAGTCGACCGTAGTCTTAGTATTTATTGCCTTTGTTGTTTTTTTTTGTTGTAACGATAACTTCTCCCCTTTGATTTCAGAAATCTTGCGATCTTGGAGCTCGCTTTGCTGACTTGGAGAAGCAGAAGATTCAACTGAACCTTGATATGGAGCTGGCCAGGACAGAGTTGCAAAAGGTCAGAGACGGCGCCGCAGGTAAGACAATTTTGTCGACTGATTAGTTTTTAGGCTTGATTACCCTTCTGCTATTTCCGAATCAATCATCATTTCTTTGCAGAAAAACTGAGAGAAGCTCTGGCGAAGAAGGACTAGGACTTGGCTGCTGCCCGTAAGGAGGCTGACGACAAGACCGCTCTGGCCGAACAGAAGCTGGCTTCGGTCGGCCAGTTAGAAGAAGAGAATACCAGGCTGAAGACCGCTCTGAATGAAGCCAACAGGGAGTGTACACGTTGGAAGAAGGATAACCTCAACCTGAACGAAAAGATGGAAGGCATCACTCGCAGGAGGGACGATCTGGAGAGCTACTTGAGGAGCCTCACCAAGAAGTTGTACATCAAGCTTGAAGGTGCACATTTAGTTCTGACTGGTGTTTTTTTTTGTGTCGACTCAGTGTATGAAAATTGACTTATCCTTGGATCGTGAATGCAGAGTTTTGCCAGAACTTTGAAGAGGAGACTGGGCGGATCGAACAAGGTTTGGATCCAATCAACTCTCCCGTGAAAGATGAAACTGCCATGAATCTGCTCTGACTGGAATCTCGCATCGACGGTGCCGTGGACTACTTGGCTCGACTGAAGGTCGCCATGTCATGGATCGACCCGACACTTTGGCCAGAGGCTACGCTCCAAAATGATCTCGAGTCTCTGATGACTCGACTTAACGGAATCCCTGACCGAGTGCAGGACTGGAAGAAGTCTTCTGCTCGGTGTGGCGCTGATGTGGCTCTGTCCTTGGTTCGTGTCCACTGCAAGGAGGTGCGACAAGACAAGCTGGAAGCAATCAAGGTCGCCAACACCCAGAAGCATGACTTCCGAACCTTTATGGAGACTTTCATCGCTGCAGCCACTCGGATAGCCGACGGCGTCGACCTGGATGAGTTCGTTGAGCCTGCCAGCCCTCCTCCCGCGGAGTGAACCAACTCTTATGTCCCACCTTAAATTTTCCTCGGAATGCCGAGTGGTTTCTGTAACCGTTAAAATTTTTCGGGCTGCATGCCCGAGTACTTCGATCTGTGGTCTGGAACGTTTAGAATTTATCTGAACTTGGTTTACCGTTGAATATCTTTATGAATCTCCTACAGAGTGAACCCATTCTTCATTCGAGACAACTTCTGCACCCGCAGCGCAGTTCTGAAGGAGAGGGAAGCAGTCGACCCATGTCTTGTATTTGTGGCGAAGCTCTCCAGGAGAAGGTGGCAGTCGACCCGCCCCTCGTCATCCTTGAGGATTGAGATGTGTTTCGTACTTAGGCGAGTACTAGACTGCAGCTAAGCCCCCGAGTGGGAGGATCGCTCTCCACTCGGTAGGATTTTTTTTCAAACTTAGGCGAGTGCCGGACTGCAGCTAAGTCTCCTAGTGGGAGGATTGCTCTCCACTCGGTAGGATTTTTTCAAACTTAGGCGAGTGCCTGACTGCAGCTAAGTCTCCAAGTGAGAGAACTTAGGCGAGTACTGGACTGCAGCTAAGCCCCCGAGTGGGAGGATTGCTCTCCACTCGGTAGGATTTTTTCAAACTTAGGCAAGTGCCTGACTGCAGCTAAGTCTTCTAGTGAGAGAACTTAGGCGAGTACTGGACTGCAGCTAAGCCTCCGAGTGGGAGGATTGCTCTCCACTCTGTAGGATTTTTTCAAACTTAGGCGAGTGCCTGATTGCAGCTAAGTCTCCAAGTGAGAGAACTTAGGCGAGTACTGGACTGTAGCTAAGCCCCCGATGGGAGGATTGCTCTCCACTCGGTAGGATTTTTTCAAACTTAGGCGAGTGCCTGACTGCAGCTAAGTCTCCAAGTGAGAGAACTTAGGCGAGTACTGGACTGCAGCTAAGCCCCCGAGTGGGAGGATTGCTCTCCACTCGGTAGGATTTTTTCAAACTTAGGCGAGTGCCTGACTGCAGCTAAGTCTCCAAGCGAGAGAACTTAGGCGAGTACTGGACTGCAGCTAAGCCCCCGAGTGGGAGGATTGCTCTCCACTCGGTAGGATTTTTTCAAACTTAGGCGAAACGGATTCGCAGCTAAGCCCCCGAGTGGGAGGCTGGCTCGCCACTCGGTAGGAAACTGTTTTTACAAACTTAGGCGAAGCGGATTCGCAGCTAAGCCACCCACTGGGGGATTTCTTACGCAAACAAAAACAATAATAATCATTGGGAAAATTATAACGCTCTTGTCTTTGACAAATAAACTACAGGAGTTTTTCTTATTACATCTCATCCGAGTGAGAATTCAAGTATAAAAGGGGCGGAGTAGCTCCGCATTCCAGGCTCGTGGCTCATCAATCTGGCGATCGACATTGTAGAGGTGGTATGCTCCATTGTGGAGGACTCTGGTGACTATGAAGGGGCCTTCCCAAGTAGGAGCGAGCTTGTGTGGTTTCTGCTGATCCACTCGGAGGACTAAGTCTCCTTCTTGGAAGGCTCGGCTCTTCACATTTCTGGCCTGGAATCGATGCAAGTCTTGCTGATAGATGGTCGATCGAATCAAGGCCATTTCTCTTTCTTCTTCTAGGAGGTCGACTGCGTCCTGCCGGGCTTGTTCTGCCTCATCTTCTGAGTAGAGCTCGACTCTGGGAGCGTTGTGAAGCAGGTCACTCGGTAAGACTGCCTCGGCTCCGTAGACCAGAAAGAATGGGGTTCTTCCGGTCGATCGATTCGGGGTTGTCCTCAATCCCCAAAGGACTGATGGAAGCTCGTCGACCCATGCACCTGCTGCGTGCTTGAGATCGCGCATCAATCGGGGTTTCAGTCCTTTGAGAATTAGGCCGTTTGCCCTTTCTGCTTGCCCATTCGACTGGGGGTGAGCGACTGAAGCATAGTCGACCCGAGTGCCCTGAGAGGCGCAGAAGGCCCTGAATTTGTCGAAATCGAAGTTTGACCCGTTGTCGGTGATGATGCTGTGTGGAACTCCATATCTGAATATCCACTCTCTGATGAAACTGATAGCGGTGCAAGCATCAAGATTCTTGATAGGCTTGGCTTCAATCCATTTGGTGAACTTGTCGACTGCTACCAGCACGTGAGTGAAGCCGCTCCTGCCTGTTCTCAGTGGTCCAACCATGTCCATCCCCTAAACAGCGCAGGGCCAGACGAGTGGAATGGTTTTCAGGGCTGACGCGGGCTTGTGCGGCATATTGGAGTAATACTGACATCCTTCACATTTGTCAACTATCTCTTTCGCCATCTCATTGGCTCTTGGCCAGTAGAACCCCGCTCGGTATGCTTTAGCCACAATGGTCCGAGAGGATGCATGATGACCACAGGTCCCCGAGTGGATATCGTTAAGGATCATTGACCTTCTTCTGGTGTAACACACTTCTGGCCGACCCCAGTCGCGCTTTCTCTATATAACTGTCCCTTTATGACTATAAAGGCCTTGGATCGACGTTCGATCTGTCGAGCCTCTTCTTTGTCTTCTAGGAGTTCTTTCCTTAGGATGTACGCGATGTACGGTTCTGTCTAGACGGGAGTGATAACCAAGACTTCCATGACCAGGTCGACCATAGCTGGAACTTCAACTTCACTCTGATCCATGGCACTTTTTGGCTGTGGGGCCTCTTCAGCGAAGGGATCCTCCTGGACTGATGGTGTGTGGATATGTTCCAGAAACACATTGCTGGGAATGGCTTCTGTTTTGGAACCTATTTTTGCCAGATCATCAGCTGCTTGATTTTTCAGTCGGGGTATGTGGTGAAGATCTAACCCCTTGAATTTCTTCTCCAGCTTTCTCACTGCATTGCAATAACCAATCATGGCTGGACTTCTGACGTCCCATTCCTTCATCACTTGATTGACCACCAAATCTGAGTCGCCATAGACCATGAGGCGACGGACGCCGAGTGAAATGGCCATGCGCAACCCATATAAAAGTGCTTCGTATTCTGCCTCATTGTTAGAGGAATCAAAGTGGATTTTAAGAACATATCTGAGCTTATCTCCTCTATGGGAGATCAACACCACTCCGGCGCCGGAACCATTTAGCATCTTGGAACCGTCAAAGAACATGGTCCAATGCCCTGAGTGAACCTGAGTCGGCAGTTGTTGTTCAATCCACTCGGCGATGAAATCCGCAATTGCCTGGGACTTGATAGCTTTCTTTGCCTCAACTTGATATCTAGGGGAAGGAGTTCGATCGCCCATTTTGCCACTCGACCAGTTGCATCCCTTTTATGCAGGATCTCTGACAATGGAGCGTCGCTGATGACTGTAATGGAATG
>NC_053025.1:536722194-536794471 GCF_003073215.2 Triticum urartu | reverse complement strand
GTTTCATTCCATTACTCTCTATGTGTTACATTGCCAGCATATTCCATGTGCTGACCCGTTTTCGGGCTGCAACTTCTCATGTTGCAGACTTTTCAGACGACGAGTAAGGTGTTTTCTAGGTCATGGTTCTATACTCAGTGATGCCGTTGGAGTTGATGGACCCATTTATCTTCCGAGTCTTCCGCTGTTATCGTTATTAGATGGCCTTAAGCCATATTTATTGTAATAAGTTCTCTTTGAGACAACGATGTAATAAGTGTGTGATTGCCACTCTGCTATAAATCCTTCGATGTACTGTGTGGTGTCAGCATTACTGATCCAGGGATGACACCTGAGCACAGAGCACTTGATCCATTCGGGTCGGGTCGCTACAAAGATGGTATCAGAGCACACGCTGACTGTAGGACACGACCACTAAGTTAAAGCCATAGATCACCATTCTCTTCTCATTTTCTAACTCCTCATCTTTTCTACTCTTTTAGGATGACGAACGCGAAGATTAAGTATGCTCAACCGGATGAAGGCACACCATTTGGATTTCACCTGAAGGAAGTCACCAAGTACCTGAACATTGGATTGCCAAGCTTCACGGGAACCTTCAACGCCACTCTGCCTGAAGAGGAGCGCTGGAAGATTCAAGCTCACGTTCCGGGAAGGACATTCGCGCCAATCATGAAGCCTATAGATAGTGTTTTCAATGCACCAACCTGGAGTTTGGGAAGGAGCATGGCAGCTCATATCACCATGGGACGCATTGGAGAAGTTTATCAAGAAGACCTCAAGGACACTATCTACCAGATTTGCGGATGCCGAGATGAACAATGGGAGTTAGTCAGCACCAAGAAGGATAGATCCATTGCATCTTTCATCCAGGAGTTAAACCAGCACATTCGACGCCACGAGAACCAGATGTGCAATGATATGATAGAGTTGAAGAATGCGAAGACAAGGATCATCTAGCTAGAAGGAGAACTGAAGTCTACATGCAAGGACTACATGGACGAGATCGTAGCTCTAGCAAGACACAATGGCGATTTTAAGCAGGAGATTGAAGACCTCAAGGGGAAGTTAGCATCCAGGAAGGAAGACAAGTACGTCACATGTCCGGACAACTACATCATCATCGACGACACCGATTCGGATCCAAGTGAACCCGATTTTGAAGACGAAGCTGGAGCAGATATCATGGAGTCTTCCACCGGTTCAAATTTCTAGATGACCACCAGATAGTAGTAGCATTTCCCCCATGTAAACACAATAGTTCGAGCACTTTTGCGATAGTTAGACCGATTGTAAGCCCTTGTTTGATTGAATGAAGTGATTTTGTGTGCATTTGCTCATGTGCATTGGGGTAGTGTTTTCCCTTTAGACCTCACTCTATTCTTAATTCTCATCTTTTCTAAACCCTCAGATGCCTCCGGGACGTGACAATGGATTCCCACCGGAGCTCACTCAGTTGATCCAGCAGCAGAATCAATTGATGCAGATGTTAGTCCAGAACCAACAGAACAACAACAACAACAACCCACCACCACCACCACCACCTGTTGACCACTTAGCCCGTTTCCTTAGGCTGAATCCGCCGGTGTTTTCCAGTAGCACCGAGCCAATAGTAGCAGACGATTGGCTCCGCAAGATAGGAAGGGAGTTGACCACTGCAGGATGCACGGATGGTGAGAAAGTGAAGTTTGCCGCTCACCAGCTTGACGGACCCGTGGCAGCATGGTGGGAGAATTTCACAGCCACTTACCCAGTTGACACTGTCACATGGGATCAGTTTCAGCAAGCTTTCCGCACTGCCCACGTTTCAGCAGGAGCTATGGCCATAAAGAAGCGTGAGTTTCGTAACTTACGCCAAGGAGGAAGGACAGTTGGCCAGTACATTGACGACTTCAGCAAGTTAGCACGTTATGCCCCAGATGACGTTGCTACGGATGCAGCTAAGCAGGAGAAGTTTCTGGAAGGGCTGAATGATGAACTAAGCATGAAGTTGATGGTAGCAAGTTTCAACAACTACCAGGAGTTGGTAGATCGCACCATCATGATTGAAGGGAAGCAACAGCAGGTCGAGAACCGCAAGAGGAAATATGGACAGGGGAAGTATAACTCTGGAGCCCCGCAGAAGCCCCGTTTTGCCCCTAAACCGGGATTTCAGTTTCAGCATACCCATGGAGGAGGTAGCTCGCACAACCATAATGGCCACAAGAATGGTAATGGGAATGGAGGAAGCAACGGCCAGAACCGGACCACCCCATTGACCCCAACCAAGAGAGACCTGAGTCAAGTCACTTGTTTCAAGTGTTCCAAGACCGGACATTATGCCAACGAATGTCCCGAAGGCCAGAATGGAAATGGCAATGGAAGCTCTGGGAAGAAGTCGAACCCTTTCAACAGGGGACAGGTGAACCACATTAATGTGGAGGAGGTTGAAGATCAGCCTGATGCAGTAATCGGTAAGTTTCTGGTTAAGTCATTTACCGCACTCGTACTTTTTGATACTGGTGCATCGCATTCATACATATCAAGGGGATTTGTGGATAAACATAACCTGCCAACCCAAGCCCTTAGGTCACCCATGTTAGTAAGCTCACCAGGAGCGGAGTTTATGGCTAGACAATGGTGTGATCGGTTACCATTAAGGATTGGTAACTATGTGTTTCCCTCAGACCTAATAGTATTGGAATCTCAAGGATTGGATGTGATATTAGGCATGGATTGGTTGTCGATGTATGGAGGAAACATCGATTGCGCTAGTAAGTCAATTTTGGTTACCACACCAGAAGGAAGAAGGATCAAGTATGTATCCCGGCATGTGCCAAACAGGACACAAGTGAACTGCCTAACAGGAGTGGTGCAAGAAGAAGTACCAGTGGTAAAGGATTTTCCTGATGTATTTCCTGAGGAATTACCAGGCATGCCACCGGATAGAGACATCGAGTTTTTGATTGAGTTATTGCTAGGTACAGGCCCAATATCGAAGCGACCGTACCAGATGCCAGCAAAGGATTTGGTGGAAATTAAGAATCAGATTAAGGAGTTATTGGATAAAGGTTACATTCGCCCAAGTTCTTCGCCTTGGGGATCACCCGTACTTCTAGTGGAAAAGAAGGATGGATCGTTAAGGATGGTTGTTGACTATCGAGGATTGAACGAAGTAACAATCAAGAACAAGTACCCACTACCAATGATCAATGATCTGTTTGATCGATTGCAAGGAGCTAAAGTGTTTTCCAAGATCGATTTGCGATCAGGGTACCATCAATTGAAGATTTGGGAGCAGGACATACCTAAGACAGCATTCACCACGAGATATGGACTCTATGAATATACCGTTATGTCATTTGGATTGACTAACGCACCTGCCTATTTTATGAACCTGATGAACAAAGTGTTTATGGAGTTTTTGGATAAGTTCGTCGTAGTGTTCATTGATGACATCCTGATCTATTCAAAGAATGAAGAGGAGCATAAGGAACATTTGCGTTTGGTTTTGGAGAAACTAAGGGAACATCAGTTATACGCCAAATTTAGCAAATGTGAGTTTTGGTTGAAGGAATTTGGATTCCTCGGACACGTTATATCCGGAGAAGGTATAGCAGTTGACCCCACTAAGGTTGAGACCGTAACCGAATGGGAATCACCAACAACAGTTGGAGAGATCCGGAGTTTTTTTGGACTCGCAGGATACTACCGGAGGTTCATTGAGAACTTTTCAAAGATTGCAAAGCCTATGACTGAATTGTTGAAGAAGGATACTAAGTTCAATTGGACTGAGGAATGTGAGGCTAGTTTCCAGGAATTGAAGAAACGCTTGGTTACCTCACCAGTATTGATTTTGCCAGATCAGACCAAGGATTATGAGGTGTATTGCGACGCTTCACGTCGAGGACTTGGAGCAGTGCTTATGCAGGAAGGAAGAGTTGTTTCGTATGCTTCACGACAACTCAAGCCTCATGAGTTGAATTATGCCACGCATGATTTAGAGTTAGCAGCTGTAGTGCATGCATTGAAAACGTGGAGACACTTCCTCATTGGAAATCATTGTGAGGTGTACACGGATCACAAGAGTTTGAAGTACATTTTCACTCAGAAGGAGTTGAACCTCCGACAAAGGAGATGGTTGGAGCTCATCAAGGATTATGACATGAGATTGCATTACCATCCCGGAAAAGCTAATGTAGTAGCTGACGCATTGAGCTGTAAGAGCCATGTAAATACTCTAATGACGGGGAAAATACCCAAGGAGTTAGCAGAAAACCTTCGTGGGCTATGTTTGGAAATAGTTTTGAGAGGCTATGTAGCAGCATTGGAGATTCAGTCAACATTGATGGATATAATCAGAGAAGCTCAGAAATCTGACAAGGAGATTGCTGCTATAAAAGAGAAATTGAGCGAAGGAAAAGCAAAGGGATTTCGTGAGGACGAGCACGATACCTTATGGTTTGAGGACCGTGTTTATGTGCCCAATGACCCGGAGATCAGGAAGTTGATTTTGCAAGAGGCACATGATTCACCGTATTCGATTCACCCAGGGAATACCAAGATGTATTTGGATTTGAAGAAACATTCTGGTGGACCGGAATGAAGAAGGATATTGCAGCATATGTAGCAGTTTGTGACGTATGTCAGAGAGTAAAGGCAGAGCATCAGAAGCCAGCAGGATTGTTACAACCATAGCCGATACCCGAATGGAAGTGGGATAAGATAGGCATGGATTTTATCACAGGACTACCCAGGACGAAAGCAGGTTATGACTCGATATGGGTAGTAGTTGATCGTTTGACAAAGGTAGCACATTTTATTCCAGTTAAGACCACTTACACCAGTGCTAAGTTGGCAAATATATACATGACTAGGATCATTTGTTTGCATGGATTTCCGAAGAGTATTGTATCAGATAGAGGAACCCAATTTACCTCAAAATTTTTGGAATCAGTTGCATGAAACTTTAGGAACCAGACTGGAGTTCAGCACAGCTTTTCATCCGCAGACAGATGGACAGACCGAGAGAGTCAATCAGATTTTGGAAGATATGCTGAGAGCTTGTGCACTAGATTATGGATCTAGTTGGGACGATAACTTGCCGTACGCGGAGTTTTCTTATAACAACAGTTACCAAACCAGTTTGAAGAGGGCACCTTTCGAAGCTTTATACGGAAGGAGGTGCAAGACACCGTTGTCATGGGACGAAGTTGGAGACCGTCAATTCTTTGGACCAGATTTGATTAAGGAGTCTGAACGGAAAGTTAAGTTGATTCGCGATAGGCTCAAGGTAGCCCAATCCAGGCAAAAGAGCTACGCAGATTCAAAACGCAAGGAGACAGTTTACGAAACTGGAGACAGAGTTTACCTTCGAGTATCCCCACTTCGAGGAGTTAAGCGCTTTGGAGTTAAGGGAAAGTTAGCACCGTGTTTCGTTGGACCGTACAAGATCTTGCAACGTATGGGAGAAGTCGCTTATAAGTTGGAATTACCAGAGGGACTGTCAGGAGTTCATGATGTATTCCATGTTTCTCAGCTGAAGAAATGTCACGCCGAGATGGCGGAGGTACCGCTAAGAGATACAGTACCGCTTGAAGCGATTCAGTTGAAGGATGACTTAACGTATGAGGAGAAGCCAATTAAGATTCTCGATTATGCCAGCAGAGTTACCCGCATCAAGTTTATTAAGTTATGCAAAGTTCAGTGGAACCACCACTCAGAGGATGAAGCCACCTGGGAAAGAGAAGAAGATTTGCTCAAGGACCACCCTCACCTATTTTCTAGCCAACCCGAATCTCGAGGCCGAGATTCATCTTAAGGGGGGTAGGTTTGTAACATCGCAACAAATTTGCAATTTGGAATGTTATACACTAGATCATCATGCATATCATATTTTCATGCATTTTGGTTGATCCTATAAATTTCACGCAACTCAAGGACCCACGGAGAGAGTTGGAGATTTCATTATTTGCATATTTGAGAGTTTTTTTTCAAATTATGAAAAAGAGGATCATTTGATTTATTTATTTCATCTTCAATTATTTTCCAATATCAAAAATATAAGAGAGGGAATAATATGACTTTCCCAAATTTAGGAAAAATGAAGATTTAATGAATAAATCAAATTTTGGTTTTGCCGGAGTTTGTTTTTTTTATTTGGATAGGGAAAAATGCGTGTTTTCAAAAATTGCATTCTAGGTCCCGGAGAAAAGTTCATTTTGTTCGGCTCATTTTTAGGAGTCGGGGAAAATTTACTTTAGGAATTTTGGAGTTCGTTTAGATTTTCTTTCTTTTGTTTTTCTGCGCGCGTAACCGATTTAAAAAAAAGAGAGCAGCGCCCCGCCTGGGCCAAGGGCCCAGCCGGCCGGCCCAGCCGCCAGCCGCCCTACGCGCCAGCGCCAGCCCCGCTGCCTACCTTGCGCCGCCCCCTAGGCCGAGTCCTAGTAGGACTCTAGGCCGCCCCCCATTTTTTTGCTTGCCCCCTCCCCCAAGCAACACCCCCCATCCTATATAAATACCCAAGCCCCCCCTCTCCTCCCCAAGCCGCCGCCGCCTATAGCCGCCGCCGCCTATAGCCGCCGCCGCCGCCTCTAGCTGCTGCCGCCGCCACCGCCCTTGCCCCGCCGCCGCCGGAGCCCTCGTCGGAACCTCGCCGGAGGTAGCTGCGCAACCCTTTGCCTCGGTTCGGTTTTTTTCTTTTCTTAAAAGAAACCGTTCCGCTTCTTTTCCGTTTTCTTTTCCGGTTTTTGTTTCGGTCTTTTCCGAAACCCTAGATCGGTTTTGTTCTTCTTTCGGACCGTTCGTCTCAATGAACGTGATCACCGATTATTCCCGGTTAACGACGCCTGTTCGTTTAACCGTTCGTCTCTTTCATTTCGTCGGATTTATTCCGCGATCGTGATCTCAGATCCGATCTTCGTTCTAGTCTTTCTTCTCGCTCGTTTATCGGAATCAGGTGATTCAAGCGCCTGGAGTTTCATTTCGAAACCGCCGTTCCGTCTAATCAACTTAAACAAGTTTTTGCCCCGGTAAAATTTGACCTAGTTTCAACTTGCTAGAACCGAGTTGTTTTCTTCCGCCGTTTGCTTTCCGTTTCTTTGTTCGGTTCATTCTTTCTTTGCAACCGGAGTTCTTAAGTTGAACTTTCTGGTTCGTTCTCTTGTTCGAGTTTTACCTGTGCATTAGATGAGTACTTATTGTATGCTTGTTGTTTGTTTGCGATAGATCACCTGGATTGCGCCGCTTGTTACTTCTAAGCCCTAGGTCTCGCGGATCATCAGCAAGGCAAGTAACACTTTGATCATACCTTTTCTACAACCCATGTTTTATTGCATTAGATCAATCCTCTCACATTGCATGATTAGGATCTAATTAAATTGTGGGATGGGAAGTAGATGAGGTAGTACCTATCACCTATATTATTATGAAACCTTTGGGAGTTACTTCTACGCTGCTTATTATGCCATGCTATGCTAGTAGACGTGGATTGGGAGAGTGATATCCATGACAGATGTGAGTTGATAATTTTAATGGTTTATCTAAGGTGGCAACTCACATCTGGGTGGATTGAGGCACCTGATGTCTATCAGGACTTGCCTGTTTTTTTTCGGACCGCCACCCAGGCTCAAAGGGATCATAAGATAATTCATGCTAGAAACTTCCGTGTGCAGCCACATGCTACTATGGGCTCTGGCATAGTTGACTAAGTTGTGCGAACTCTTACGGGGTGGACTAGCAGATGTAGGGGTTGTAGGTGGTACAGTCTACCCCACATGTAAGGTGCTAGCGCTTCTGAAAGACTATGTCTCGGTCATCCGTTTCTCAAACACCAAGTAGTGCGGGAAAACAAACGGAGGCGATCGAGTCATGTGGGGAAAAGTGCGCAAACCTCTGCAGAGTGTACAAACTAATCATGATTAGTCGTGTTCCCGGTTATGGACAACTTGAGTATCTAGTACTTGAATATCATGTGAATCTCATCACGTTACTTCTAATTAATGTTGTTGGGTTTTAATTGTTCACTTAATTGGGATCGGAATGCTGTCAACCATTCTCGATGTTTAACAACTACCATGATAGTTAAATAAATTTATTCCTTTGCAGTAGGGCAAAACTGGCTTTACGCAAAACTGTAACCATAGAGCTTTCCACCAGCCATATATGCATGTAGTATAGTTGTTTCATTCCATTACTCTCTATGTGTTACATTGCCAGCATATTCCATGTGCTGACCCGTTTTCGGGCTGCAACTTCTCATGTTGCAGACTTTTCAGACGATGAGTAAGGTGTTTTCTAGGTCGTGGTTCTATACTCAGTGATGCCGTTGGAGTTGATGGACCCATTTATCTTCCGAGTCTTCCGCTGTTATCGTTATTAGATGGCCTTAAGCCATATTTATTGTAATAAGTTCTCTTTGAGACAACGATGTAATAAGTGTGTGATTGCCACTCTGCTATAAATCCTTCGATGTACTGTGTGGTGTCAGCATTATTGATCCAGGGATGACACCTGAGCACAGAGCACTTGATCCATTCGGGTCGGGTCGCTACATGAGCGTAGAGGCATAGGGATACTGTAGAAAGGAAGTCCTCGCGATCCATTATTCCCCATCTCGGTCAGAGAGAAGTATTCAACTAGTCTTCGCAGTGAAGTGACAATACACGCTGCAGCAGATGGGACACGTAATTAATAAGGTGAACCAGCGTGTTGGTGTTACTAAATCAGCCTTACCCAGTACTGCCATCTCTTCTTCTTCCTCCTCTCTTCCCCATCGTCGGCAGCACACAATTTACCCCCGCTCACTGCTCGCCCGCCCGCGCCATCTTCCTTGGTAGCTCGCGCGTACCATATCCCCCCGCTCACTGCTTGGCCACACGAGGAGAAGCTTCTTCGCTCGCCCGCCCGAATCCACTTCTCCGCTGGCTCGCAGGCACCGAAAACCCCAATGGAAGAACCGACTGACACGCAGAGTCATGATTGGAATTCCCTCCCCGATGTTCTCTTGGAGCAGATCTGTAGTCGTATGGACCTACTCAGCACCTTCCGTCTGGTCGCATGCTCGGTGTCATTGTACCGTATACTCGTCTGCAACCGGCCGGCTCTTTTCAAGACACCCTGCTTGCTGATGCCCGATCCTCACAGGTGGCCCAGACACCGACTTGACGATCCTACGGAGGTTGACGTGGTGCCCCTCGACATGCTACCACTACCCGTCCACCTGTCCTTCATGCGCGGCCACTACTGGGCGGGCATGAAGGCCAACTGGATCGTCCTCATCCACCACACCGCTAGTCCGTGGCGTCTTGTGGATATCTACACCCAGCGAGAGATCACCCTTCCATCGTTGGATAACGCCGCCATCGAGCCTCGCGGCCCGCCGGACACTCCTACCTACTACGCACGAGACGCGTCAAGCTTTTGGCTCGACCTCTGTTTGCAGAAAGTTGTAATCTGCGAAGTGCCCACACCATCAGAAGACTACATGGATTGCAAGCTCGTTGCCTTGTTCAACATGGGATTAGTCCATCTGGAATCCGGTCGCCATACATGGTTATGTCTCATCATCAATCCTGTTGAGGCAACATTTCTGTCTGATGCTATAGTGCATGATGGCATCGTTTACGCGGTCGACACATAGATTGGCTGCCTATACGGGTGGAATCTATCGTCGTGTAATTGTTCTATATCATCTCATATTTACCTTATGAATACGACTGCCTGTTCATTTGTTACAAATTTAGAATGCATAGCATGTCTATAACCACATCATTGCTATATGTTCCTCTCATTTCCTAGATTTTTATGACCACACATGTTATTGTTAGAGTTGATATGAGAACAATTGGCATCTAATGATTGTTAAATACATATATGAGCATAACATCATGATTGCTATATGTTACTCTCGTTTACAAGATTTTTATAACAACGCATGTTATTTCTTAGAGTTGATATGAGAACAATAGTAGTAAGTGCTATGGTAGAATATAAGTAGGCGCTGTTATAGTTGTTTTCCTCTCATTGTTACATGATGTTTGAACCATGACATATTGCTAGAATTTGAAAGCCATTGGCTTATATTTTTAACTTGGGGTATGATTATGACCACGACATTGCAATTCTCTGTCTATGATATATGTCACTGTTATAATAATCTTAATTCCACACATACTCTTAACATGATTGTTTATTTTTGTCCTTTTGGTTTCCAATTTGAATTGTTGCAGCAGACGCAAATGCGCTGGCCATCATGATTCCAGGACCTGGAATCATACCAGCCGATGGGTGGTGGTTTATCGCTCGTTCAGCTGACGGTGGTCATTTGATGCTCATTCGAACGTACCAAATTGACCAAACCATTATATCAAACCACATGCAGTACAATGCGTGGGGCGTACGTGACATTGATGGCTATGGCTGCTTTGTGTTCGAGAAAGATCCCAGCTCCGTTGGGCCATGCGTATTCAACTGGAGGTGGGTTTATAGCTGTAACACTCCAAAATTTTTGATTTGGTTTTTATCAAATTCTTTATTTTAGTGGAAGGAGGTCATTTAAAAAATTCTAAAGGACTCTCCTTCTCAAAATTTTCATTTGTGACAAGTATTTTTTTGGGTTCTTCCAAATCTTGATCTTTGGTCTTAAGGGTTTTTCATCTCATGTTGGCTCAACACAAATAACTTTGGAGGGTTTTTACAAATCATGTCTATTAAAAAGAATTCCTATAAAATTATGGATTACTTCTTTCCATTTAAAATTTTCTCTTTTGACATGGCCTATGTAGAATATTTTTCTTCCAAAACCCACCTCCCCACTTTGGGTCAAGCCAAGCATCCTATTCCAGCAAGTCTCAACCTCTTTTAAATTTTATTTCTATTTATTTTACCCACAAAATCATTTTCTGTCATTTATTTGGGCCTTGATGATTTACAAAGGAACTACCAAATTTCCTTTGAATCTTGATCCCAAATAAACTCCTCTGGCTAGTCCTTAGTACCCTCAACCTAGATCCATCAAGATCTGCTAGTCCACAGTTCAAATTTTTCAAAATGTGCTTACTGCAAGTTTGGACCAGATTTGCCATTTTTGGTGAAATTCATTCTTTTTCTTTTCCAAAAATTCTGAGATAATTCAGGCAGTCTCCAGATGCATCAAGAGATCACCTCACCAAGCCTTAGCTCAAGAAAAAATTTCCACATGCTCAAATCATTTCGTTGAACAGTTGGTGTGCATTGTTTCTGTTCAAAATTCAGATTTCAGAGTTTCAGTTTCAGAGACAATGTCGTTTTCGTCAGTCAGCAGCGTCGATCTCGCCAGTGCACGCGTTGGCTCGTAGCTCACTTCTCCTCCTTCCTATCCAGTGCGTCGCGTGGTTGCTTGGCCAGTTGCGAGCGTCGGTGGCGACGTGTTGCGTCAACTCTGGCGCCTTCCATGGTGGCAGAACCACCAGTGGCGGTTAGCAGGGGCCAGCCCTGTCATACGGCACCGTCCAGCACCGCCCACACCACCAAAAGCCTACGCATGGCCGTCCTTTCCCCCTGTGCGTGCTACAGAGCCGTCGCCGTGGCTTGATAGGTACAGAGCGCGCTCTCTGCCACCGATGAGCCTGTGAGGCCGTACCGTCGAAACCACGGGAGCAGATCAAATCCGACCAAGGTTAGCCGTTGGATGGTGCTAGTGGACCAATCCGCAGCTGCCCAGTCACCTAAACCGCCTGCCCGACCACTACCTCGCCGTAATCACTCGCCGGAGTAACCCCGTTCTCGGCAACCGCCTCGGGCTGGCTATAAATGGAGGCCCCGACCTCGTTCTCGACCCATCACCTTCCCTCCTCGCCTTAGAACCTCGCCACGCTCATGAGAAGGCCTCGGGAGAGCCTTCTTCCCCGACTCCGGCCGCCCCGATCCGCTTCGGGCTCTGGCAATATTTTCTCTGGTGAGGGCACCCCCACCTCCAAAACCAAGTCAGCAACCTCCTAGTGCACCCACTCTTATAACCCGAGCCCCAATTTGACATTTGCAGGCCTCCTCGGCGAGATCCATCACCGCCTGAACCACCGTCCGCTGCCGTGGAGGCCGACGTCGACATGGTGCTCGCCGATGACCAACTTCACCACCCACAGACGCGGGAGAGCTCCGTGAGTCCATAGGTACCATCCCCTCCCCCTACCTCGTCGTGGATCGACGCCGGCGACCACTGCAAGCCTCGGGCGCCGGTGGACTCTGTTTAGAATTTTAAACCTGACGGGTGGGACCCCCTCGTCAGCCTCTCCTCTCTTATTCGAAGCGTTATCTGAAAGCGCCTTCGGGCAAAGTACGTTTTTCTTTTGGGTTGGCGTATTTCTAACCGAAGCGTTTTCTATTATTTCTAAACTATCCCCTGGATAGTTTCTATTTCATCACAGATTAGTCCCTGGACTAAAACCTTTATAACTTTTAAACAAAAGATGATTTTGAGTTAATTCTTTTTCTGTCATCTTTATTTTTATATCTAGTTTGATCATATTTATTTGAAAAATATTTGGAACAATTTTATTGCACGCACGGTATTCAGGTTAGTAACAGATTTTTTTATACCGTAGATACCGAAGGAGGTGATGGAACCGCAAACTTTGCTGAGCTAGACTCCGACTACTCCGAACCAGGCAAGCATGTTTGAACCTTTGATATGATGGGTGTTTTGCATGTTTGCTTGAGTAGTTTTTCTCATGGCATGTTTATATAAGCAATTGTGAATGTTATATTGCATGCAAGGCAAGCTACAAGTGGACTTCGAAATATGATGTGTTCATATGATGGTGATATAACCTGATCATGTGGTGCATGGTAGGTGGTAAGCTGGTATTGTTGAAGCATGCCAGTCTTATGCCAACCGTTTAACTCCAGTATTAACGTGGATCAAGTCATGTCCCGTTCGTCCCCTTTTTGTGCCGCCACATGTCTTCTGCAAAGATTGCGGTCTAGTCAGTTGCTAACCTCTTTCCTTGTACACACCAAATAGAGGGGCCGCGATGAGGGTTCCATGGCCCTGGATTAAAGCCCGTCATGCGGTCAGGGCGCATGGGTGTTTCCGGTTCGGACTTAGAGGGGGGCACCCCTTAGAGCGCGTGAATAAAAATTTGATCCCATGCTACTCGAGGTTGTAGCCTCCCCATCTCAAAAAATTTCTTGAACGTTGCCTAGGGTGATTCCTGGCAGCAGAATGCGGAATGGGTGTGTACGGGTTAGATGTGTTTCTTCTAAAATACCGTGAATGGAACTAGTCCTTTGTGACTACTGAAATCCATTGGCTGTGGGTAAAGAGTACAAACTCTGCAGAGTCAAAACCAGTCAAGTAACCATATCCGTGATCAAGGACCTCGACCATCACATCAGTGACAGTCTCCGTGTCGATCTCAGTGTCCGTGATAGTCTCTGGAGAATGAGCATGAAACCGAGAATGGTAAACCCAGCTGAATGTTATGTCTGTGAATGGACTAACCAGTATATTATTATGTACTGAGTATTTCCTTGGGATGATTTAAATTCATGAGCTACTTGAATTCGATTGATGAAATATAAGCCCTTTATGTGATGTCGCTCAGACGTCCGACTGTGGCATTCTTGTTATTTACTTTTGATATAAGCCCTTTATGTGATGTCGCTCAGACGTCCGACTGTGGCATTCTTGTTATTTACTTTTGATATAAGCCCTTTATGTGATGTCGCTCAGACGTCCGACTGTGGCATTCTTGTTATTTACTTTTGATATAAGCCCTTTATGTGATGTCGCTCAGATGTCCGACTGTGGCATTCTTGTCATTTACTTTTGATATAAGCCCTTTATGTGATGTCGCTCAGACGTCCGACTGTGGCATCCTTGTTATTTACTTCCATTATAAGCCCTTTTCAAGATGTCACTTAGACGTCCGACTGTGGCACACACTGTCATTTATGTTTCAGTATAAGCCCTTTATGTGGTGTCGCCCTGACGCTCGACTGTGGCATGTTAATTTATTTTCCTTTCGAGGCGTCGCTCCAGACACCCGATCGGTCTTCAGCTATTTTATTGGGATTTCGGGAGGACTACCGCCCGAATTCCTTTCATTTATCATGCAGTGCAAATTTATTACCTGGGTGTGCATTACTAATCTGCTCATGTGCATCATGTTTGCATTTGTTATATCTTATGTCCAAACTGTCTTGCGAGTACATTCAAAGTACTCACCTGGCTTGTTGATTTGGCCATATGTTAACGAAGGCGATCTTATGGATGAAGAGCACGATAGTGAGTCCGACGCCTAGAGGAGACCTAGTCAGTCCCGTGCGATCCTGGAGTTGGTCACTTGTATTATATATGCTTCCGCTACCCAAATAAAATCGTCAAGCCTCACTCTGGCGCTTGATGAGCTGTAAGATTTGGAGTCATGTCACCCACTTCACTGTGACATATCCACCACTTTTTATTACGAGTCAGTAGTTATGCCACCATACCCCTTTGTGTCATATCCGCCTTTATGTATAATATCGGCGTGCTTGTAATAAAATTGTTGAGCAGCCTCAGCTCAACCTTGTATAATATTTAGTACTTCTGGATTTCTGTATCTGTCTACCAGTAAGGAGGGTTCTTCTATATTGGTCCGATAAAATGGTCAGTTTTTCAATAAATGTTTTATTGGAAACCGGTCCTGACAACCTTGGTATCAGAGCCAGGCTGACTATAGGAAGCCACTAGGTGCGATCGCTAATCGGTTATTAGCGTAATGAGTGCTATTTTAACATTTTGCAATTGTGGCAATTTTCTGTTAGTCATCATAAATTTATGAATTGACTATCTGGAATTTTTGTCTACTCTTGTAGATGGCTGGAAGCGACTGTGAGTCACAGGTGTTCGCCAATGTACCTGAGGGATTTATCAAGCTTCTCGTCTCCATCACCAAGGTCGCGATCGGGCCATCGACTCATCCAGAGTTCACACTCTACCAGCACAAGATCAGCGACAACGTGTCTATGCACCAGGCCATGGTGCAATTCAAGGGAGGACGTTCTGAGACACGCCGCTTCCGATTTGTGGGAAGGGCCATGCCTACGAAGAGGCATGCCATGCAGATGGCTGCCCGTGAGGCGATAGCTCGTCTCCGAGATGCTCTTCCTTCGATGAAGACTCGTCGCTACCGCTACCTCCCATGCCACGTGCCATACACTTGTCACTATGTGTTCGCTTCCGCTAGGGGGAGAGAGATGAAGCTATTGAATTGTTGGTTGAGTATCTCAAAGCTCTCGAGGCAGCTTTTGATAACCTCGTGGATGACTTTGTGGCTGCTCGTATGGACTTCGTGGAGGGCTGTTCCGCCAACAGGAGGGAGCTCCTCCATACAGCACCACCACTAACTTACGTCTCATCCTCAACATCCTATGCACCTGCCATCTTAGCCACCAGTCGCCGCTTGCCTACCACTGAGGAGTTTGACCAAGTCATTGCTCCTACTCCAGTCAGAGCTGCACCACCTGTCGTGCCCGCACCAGCTCCTCAAACCAGTACTTCGCGCCTGGAGCTTATTAGTGAGGAGGAGATTGAGTCTCCAGCATCACTGGGTCTTACCCTCGGCAGGTAGAGGGAAGTTTTTACCATCTCCGACTGAGTGCGCCTAGCAGCCGTGCGATGTACCAGCTTGTATGATATGTTTATATGTATATAGGTTTGGTGAGAAGTAGTTTGTGTGCGCATCATGTAGGAACTCGGAGAAGTGCACTAGCCTAAATAACATGTCCGGAAGGTGTACTCACATCCCGAGTGATGTATTGTATAATTATGGCTTGCGTGTAAGATATGTACTGAGCAGTCCTTCTCCATGCGCAATCAAGTATTCTTCTTGATAAAAAATTGAGTTCTTAAAATTCTGCCTTTGCAAAAAATTATTTATTTTTGCCACTCAGTTTTCTCATGAATTCTGCAAAAATACCCTAGAGTGGAAAATGCCTCATCCCTGGACTCGTTCCATGCCATGTCTGCCAGAGGAAAATTATGGTACCCAGACCAGTAACAATTTCACACAGGGGCAGTCAAGTCAGCAAGGCAGTGAAGCAGCATTTTTTCAAATATGCCGCCTTTATGATCAAAGCCAGCAGCAGCATCAAGAAATGATGAACCATGTTATCAATATGGGAAACCACCGTGAACCATATCAGTAGCATTCCAAATTGTCTGAACTACAAAAGACACGTCCCCCAACATTCTCTCACACTGATAAACCTCTTGAGGTCGATGATTGGCTTCGAGACATTGAAAGGAAGTTAATTATTGCACAATGTTCGGACCGTGATAAGGTACTTTATGCACCTCACTACCTCACTGGAGCAGCTGCATCATGGTGTAAAATTTCCTACACATGCACCCCAATGAAAATAACATCACCTGGGAAGAATTTAAAGAAGGTTTTCATGGGGCGCACATTCCCAGAAGCATTATGAAGATCAAGAAAAGGGAGTTTGATGACCTCAAGCAGAGAAGCATGACAGTGACTGAGTACAATAGTCAGTTTACTCAATTATCTCGTTATGCCAACGAAGAGCATATGACTGAAAATAAAAAGATGGAAAAATTGCTGGACGGTCTGGCACGAGCACTTAAATGCCAGCTGGTCGTGCACACCTTTCCGGATTTCAAGACACTTGTGGACAAAGCTATTACATTGGAAAATGAGCATCGTAGCTTGGAGGATTTTCGCAAGCGCAAAAGGGACAAAACTACTCATGCTCGCAACAATCGAAACAAGACTGATTTTCAGAAAATTGGAGCGAACAAATCCCCAACCAGTGCTCCATGCCCGAACAAAAACTTTCATGCAAGAGACAAGGATTTTACATATCGCCCAGGTGTTACTTGCTACGCTTGTGGAGAGGAAGGACACTATGCCAAACAGTGCCCAAAGCCAAGAAACTTGGCCCCCAAGCCGAACAACAATGGAAATAATTCAACACCCAAGCGTAACAACTTCAACCCCAATAACAATCACAGGAAGGGTCACTTGAACCATGTGACCAAGGAGGAAGCACAGAATGCCCCAGATATCGTACTCGGTACGTTCCGTGTCAACACAATACCTGCCATGGTTTTGTTTGATTCTAGAGCTTCTCACTCGTTCATTTCAAAGAAATTTGCTTTGCAACATGATTTTTCGATGCTTCCCCTGGAAAAATCCATGACCATCAAGTCCCCCAGGATTAAGTAAATCACTCAGAGTTACTGCCAAGGTGTGGTTATTGAGATTGAAGGACTAAACTTTCAGGAAAACCTCATTGTATTGGAAAATAAGGGACTGGATGTTATCCTAGGAATGGACCGGTTAACCACCAACAAAGGATTTATCGACTGCTTCAATCGGACTGTAATTCTTACTCATCATCACGGGAAGACAATAAAAGTTGCAGCTCAAGAAAGGCCAGTATCACGACAACCAAGGTTGAACAACGTGGACATTTCAGAGTTAAGAACAGTTCTAGTGGTGTGTGAGTTCCCTGACGTATTTCCCGAAGAACTACCAGGCATGCCACCAGACCAGGAAATAGAGTTCAGCATTGAACTAGCACCTGGAACCACCCCCATTTACAAGAAGCCCTATAGAATGGCACCCTCCGAGTTGGTAGAATTAAAGAAGCAAATAAAAGAATTGCTGGACAAGGGATTTATACGGGTCAGCTCCTCACCTTGGGGTTCACCAGTATTATTTGCCAAGAAAAAGGATGGGACACTGAGATTATGTATAGACTATCAAGCACTCAACATGGTCACCATCAAGAACACATATCCGATACAACAACAACAACAAAGCCTTTAGTCCCAAACAAGTTGGGGTAGGCTAGAGGTGAAACCTATAAGATCTCGCAACCAACTCATGGCTCTGGCACATGGATAGCAAGCTTCCACGCACCCCTGTCCATAGCTAGCTCTTTGGTGATACTCCAATCCTTCAGGTCTCTCTTAACGGACTCCTCCCATGTCAAATTCGGTCTACCCCGCCCTCTCTTGACATTCTCCGCACGCTTTAGCCGTCCACTATGCACCGGAGCTTCTGGAGGCCTGCGCTGAATATGCCCAAACCATCTCAGACGATGTTGGACAAGCTTCTCTTCAATTGGTGCTACCCCAACTCTATCTCGTATATCATCATTCCGGACTCGATCCTTCCTCGTGTGGCCACACATCCATCTCAACATACGCATCTCCGCCACACCTAACTGTTGAACATGTCACCTTTTAGTCGGCCAACACTTAGCACCATACAACATTGCGGGTCGGACCGCCGTCCTGTAGAACTTGCCTTTTAGCTTTTGTGGCACTCTCTTGTCACAACTATAAAAAATATCCGATGCCACGGATAAATAATTTATTTGACCAACTCACACAAGCCAAGGTTTTCTCAAAAATTGATTTAAGGTCGGGGTATCATCAATTAAAAGTACGGATAGAAGATATCCCTAAGATAGCATTCACCTCCAGATACGGATTATATGAATTTACAGTAATGCCGTTTGGACTAACAAACGCCCCCGCATATTTTGTCCACCTCATGAATAAAGTGTTTATGAAATTCATGGACAAATTTGTGCTGGTGTTCATTGATGATATTCTGGTATACTCTAAGACACCAGAAGAACATGTTGAACATCTCAGAATTGTACTGGGAGAATTAAGGAAGCATCAATTATACGCCAAATTCAGCAAATGTGAATTTTGGTTGAGACAGGTTGGTTTTCTAGGCCACGTATTGACCCAAGAAGGTCTTCCGTGGACCCAGAAAAAGTCAAGGCCGTACTTGGCTGGAAACCACCAGCCAACGTGATAGATGTGCGAAGTTTCCTGGGGATGGCTGGATATTACCGAAGGTTTATTGAGGGGTTCTCCACCCTAGCAAAACCAATGACACAGTTACTCAAGAAGGATAAGAAATTTGTATGGACTGAAGCTTGCGAGAGAAGTTTCCAAGAGCTCAAAAGAAAATTAACAACAACACCAGTATTGGTTGTACAAGACATGCACAAAAGTTTTGAAGTATATTGTGACGCATCCCGGAAGGGCCTCGGATGCGTACTAATGCAAGAAGGCAAAGTAGTCACATACGCTTCTCGGCAACTACGAAATCATGAAGAAAACTATCCTACTCATGACTTGGAATTAACAGCAGTCATTCATGCACTCAAAGAGTGGAGGCACTTTTTGCTTGGAAATCGTTGTGAAATATATACGGACCATAAAAGCCTCAAATATATTTTCACACAACCAGAACTCAATTTGCGACAACGGCACTAGTTAGAATTAGTGAAAGATTATGACGTTGGCATTCACTACCATCCAGGAAAGGCGAATGTAGTGGTAGATGCTCTTAGTCGAAACCCCAGCTCGGGCAACGACAGTCTATAGAACTTGAGACCTGAATTTCAGCAGGAGTTCGCTAAACTCAACTTGGTGATGGTCACTGAAGGCAATGTGTCAAATTTAGAAATACAGCCCACCCTAATGGAACAGATTAAGAAGGCCCAGCATGGACACCCCAGCATCGAAGGCATAAAAAGAAAAGTGAGTCTGGGCAAGGCCTCAAAATTCGTCATGGACGATGAGGGAATATTATGGTACGGAGACAGACTTTGCGTACCAAATATAGAGGACCTAAAACAACAAATTCTAGCCGAAGGCCACACCGCTCCATATTCAATCCACCCTGGAGGAACCAAAATGTACAAGGATATTCAGGAAAAAATTTGGTGGCACGGTATGAAGAGGGATATAGCCACATTCATTGCATGTTGTGATTCATGTCAACGCATTAAAGCCGAGCACCAAAAACCAGCAGGACTATTACAGCCAAACAGGATACCTGAGTGGAAATGGGACAAGATTGGAATGGATTTTATTGTCAGACTACCTCCGTCACGACACGGAAATGATGCCATATGGGTCATCACAGATAGATTAACTAAGGTGGCACATTTCATCCTAGTAAAGACAACCCACACCACTCAGAAGCTTGCCAAACTTTATCTCTCCCGTATAGTTTGTCTGCATGGAATTCCAAAGACCATAATATCCGACAGAGGCACTCAATTCGTCTCTAGATTTTGGGATCATTTACAACAAGCTCTGGGAACTCAACTAGTATTCAGTACAGCATACCACCCCCAGACTGGAGGGCAAACTGAACGTGTGAACCAAATTCTAGAGGACATGCTAAGAGCATGTGTTCTCACCTACGGAACTAGTTGGGAAGAAAGCTTGCCGTATGCCGAGTTCGCTTACAACAACAGTTACCAAGACAGTCTACAAATGGCACCTTTTGAAGCATTGTATGGGCGAAGATGCCGTACCCCATTAAATTGGTCAGAAACAGGAGACAGTCGTATCTTCGGCCCAGACATGCTCAAGGAAGCTGAGGAGAAAGTAAGACTAATCAGGGATCGACTCAAGATAGCCCAGAGCCGACAAAAGAGTTATTACGATCAAAAACATCGGGAAGTCAGCTTTGAACCCGGTGAGTATGTGTATCTATGAGTATCTCCTATGAGGGGCCTACAACGATTCAAAGTTAAAGTAAAGCTAGCACCACGGGTTATTGGACCCTTCTGTGTGGTTGCACGAAGAGGCACAGTAGCCTACCAGCTAGACCTACCCAAAGAACTGTCAGACGTCCACGACGTGTTCCACGTCTCACAGTTGAGGAAATGTGTAAGCAACCCCGAAGAGCATGTATCTCACGAGAACATTGATATGCAACCAGACCTCACCTACGCGGAACGTCCAATAAAAATATTGGATTAATCCGAAAGGAGGACCCGTCAGAAAACAATTAAGTTTTTCAAGGTTCAGTGGAGCAATCACACCAAGGATGAAGCAACATGGGAAAGAGAAGATTTTCTTCGGACAGAGTACCCACACCTATTTGAGGACCAGCTGAAATCTCGGGGACGAGATTTTTCCTAAGGGGGTTGGTGTTGTAACACTCCAAAATTTTTGATTTGGTTTTTATCAAATTCTTTATTTTAGTGGAAGGAGGTCATTTAAAAAAATTCTAAAGGACTCTCCTTCTCAAAATTTTCATTTGTGACAAGTATTTTTTTATGGTTCTTCCAAATCTTGATCTTTGGTCTTAAGGGTTTTTCATCTCATGTTGGCTCAACACAAATAACTTTGGAGGGTTTTACAAATCATTTCTATTAAAAAGAATTCCTATAAAATTATGGATTACTTCTTTCCATTAAAAATTTTCTTTTAGCATGGCCTATGTAGAATATTTTTCTTCCAAAACCCACCTCCCCACTTTGGGTCAAGCCAAGCATCCTATTCCAGCAAGTCTCAACCTCTTTTAAATTTTATTTCTATTTATTTTACCCTCAAAATCATTTTCTGTCATTTATTTGGGCCTTGATGATTTACAAAGGAACTACCAAATTTCCTTTGAATCTTGATCCCAAATAAACTCCTCTGGCTAGTCCTTAGTACCCTCAACCTAGATCCATCAAGATCTGCTAGTCCACAGTTCAAATTTTTCAAAATGTGCTTACTGCCAGTTTGGACCAGATTTGCCATTTTTGGTGAAATTCATTCTTTTTCTTTTCCAAAAATTCTGAGATCATTCAGGTAGTCTCCAGATGCATCAAGAGATCACCTCACCAAGTCTCAGCTCAAGAAAAAATTTCCACATGCTGAAATCATTTCGTCGAACAGTTGGTGTGCACTGTTTCTGTTCAAAATTCAGATTTCAGAGTTTCAGTTTCAGAGACACTGTCATTTTCGTCAGTCAGCAGCGTCGATCTCACCAGTGCACACGTTGGCTCGTAGCTCACTACTCCTTCTTATCCAGTGCGTCGTGCGGTTGCTTGGCCGGTTGCGAGCGTCGGTGGCGACGTGTCGCGTCAACTCCGGCGCCTTCTGCGGTGGCAGAACCGCCCGTGGCGGTCAGCAGGTTCCAGCCCTGCCATACGGCACCATCCAGCACTGCCCACACCACCAGAAGCCTACGCGTGGCCGTCCTTTCCCCCTGTGTGTGCTGCAGAGCCGTCGCCGTGGCCTGATTGGCGCAGAGCATGCTCTCTGCTACTGACGAGCCCGTGAGGCCGTTCCGTCGAAACCATGGGAGCAGATCAAATCCGACCAAGGTTAGTCATTGGATGGTGCCTGTGGACCAATCCGCAGCTGCCCGGTCACCTAAACCGCCTGCCTGACCACTGCCTCGCCGTAATCACTCGCTGGAGTAACCCCGTTCTCGGCAACCGCCTTGGGCCGGCTATAAATGGAGGCCCTGAGCTCGTTCTCGACCCAGCACCTTCCCTCCTCGCCTTAGAACCTCGCCACGCTCATCAGAGGGCCTCGGGAGAGCCTTCTTCCCTGACTCCGACCGCCCCGATCCGCTTCGGGCTCCGGCAAAATTTTCTCTGGTGAGGGCACCCCCGCCTCCCAAACCTTGTCAGCAACCTCCTAGTGCACCCACTCTTCTAACCCGAGCCCAATTTGACGTTTGCAGCCCTCCTCGGCGAGATCCATCACCGCCCGCCGGCGTGGAGGCCGCCGTCGATGTGGTGCTCGCCGACGACCAATTCCACCACCCACAGACGCGGGAGAACTCCGTGAGTCTGTAGGTACCATCCCCTCCCCCTACCTCGCCGTGGATCGACGCCGGCGACCACCGCAAGCCTCGGGCGCCGGTGGACTCTATTTTGAATTTTAAACCTGACGGGTGGGACCCCCTCGTCAGCCTCTCCTCTCTTATTCGAAGCGTTATCTGAAAGCGCCTTTGGGCAAAGTACGTTTTTCTTTTGGTTGGCGTATTTCTAACCGAAGCGTTTTCTGTTTTTTCTAAACTAGCCCCTGGATAGTTTCTGTTTCATCACAGATTAGTCCCTGGACTAAAACCTTTATAACTTTTAAACAAAAGATGATTTTGAGTTGATTCTTTTTTTGTCATCTTTATTTTTCTATCTAGTTTCTTATCATATTTATTTGAAAAATATTTGGAACAATTTTATTGCACGCACGGTATTCACATTAGTATCCGATTTTTGTATACCGTGGATACCGAAGGAGGTGACGGAACCGCAAACTTCGTCGAGCTAAACTCCGACTACTCCGAACCAGGCAAGCATGTTTGAACCTTTGATATGATGGGTGTTCTGCACGTTTGCTTGAGTAGTTTTTCTCATGGCATGTTTATATAAGAAATTGTGAATGTTATATTGCATGCAAGGCAAGCTACAAGTGGACTTCGATATAACCTGATCATGTGGTGGCATGATAGGTGGTAAGCTGGTATTGTTGAAGCATGCTAGTCTTATGTCAACCGTTTAACTCTAGTATTAACGTGGATCCAGTCATGTCCCGTTCGTCCCCTTTTTGTGCCGCCACATGTAGAGGGGCCGCGATGAGGGTTCCATGGCCCTGGATTAAAACCCGTCATCCGGTCAGGGGGCATGGGTGTTTCCGGTTGGGACCGAGAGGGGGCACCCCTTAGAGCGCGCGAATATAAATTTGATCCCATGCTACTCGAGGTTGTAGCCTCCCCGTCTCAAAAAATTTCTTGAACGTTGCCTAGGGTGATTCCTGGCAGCAGAATGCGGAATGGGTGTGTACGGGTTAGATGTGTTTCTTCTAAAATACCGTAAACGTAACTAGTCCTTTGTGACTACTGAAATCTGTTGGTTGTGGGTAAAGAGTACAAACTCTATAGAGTCAAAACCAGTCAAGTAACCATATCCGTGATCAAGGACCTCGATCATCACATCAGTGATAGTCTCCGTGTCGGTCTCAGTGTCAGTGACAGTCTCCGGACACCCGATCGGTCTTCAGCTATTTTATTGGGATTTCGGGAGGACTACCGCCCGACTTCCTTTCATTTATCATGCAGTGCAAATTTATTACCTGGGTGTGCATTACTAATCTGCTCATGTGCATCATGTTTGCATTTGTTATATCTTATGTCCAAACTGTCTTGCGAGTACATTCAAAGTACTCACCTGGCTTGTTGATTTGGCCAGATGTTGACGAAGGCGATCTTATGGATGAAGAGTACGATAGTGAGTCCGACGCCTAGAGGAGACCCAGTCAGTCTCGTGCGATCCTGGAGTTGGTCACTTCTATTATATACGCTTCCGCTACCCAAATAAAATCGTCGAGCCTCACTCCGACGCTTGATGAGCTGTAAGATTTGGAGTCATGTCACCCACTTCACTGTGACATATCCACCACTTTTTATTATGAGTCAGTAGTTATGCCACCATACCCCTTTGTGTCATATCCGCCTTTATGTATAATATCGGCGTGCTTGTAATAAAATTGTTGAGCAGCCTCAGCTCAACCTTGTATAATATTTGGTACTTCTGGATTTCTGTATCAAGGATTTGTCTACTAGTAAGGAGGATTCTTCTATACTAGTCCGATAAAATGGTCAGTTTTTCAATAAATGTTTTATTGGAAACCAGTCCTGACAACAGCCTTGGCAACCACTCCTTGTTCCTCGGGCTCAATTATCCGATCATCCAACCAATCATCTATCATATCACCGGCGATGATTACTGCGCTATGCAACTTCCATTCACGAGGGGGGGCTGTGTTTACACATCATACCATGGGTTTCATGAATCACCATATCCAGAGATTCGTCGACACAGCTTATTGCTAGATAATCTTCAGTGTGTGAAAGGCATCAAGCTTCCATGTGATGGATGGCTTTTGCAAACCCGACATGCGGCGATCTGGTTCATGCCAACAGAAAATATGCACAACTTGATTCGTGCTAATATCTAGACTGAGCCATGTATTCTGCTATTGTAGCACGGCCCTCTTTTGTTGGATATTATTTATTGTTGTTAGTTTGAAGCACTCCTCTGGTTTGAAGGATAGATACCTTCCTGGGATCAAGTGCATCCTAACTCACCTGCGTAGGATGTACTGATAATGATGATGGAGATGATGTGTAGAACCATATATATATCAGTTAGGCTTCAAGTGCGTACTTGTTAGTTAAACCTATGTATAAATTGTGACACTAAATACGACTAGTAAGTAGTACAGTAGCAGTACTAGTATACGTCGATCAAATTATTCATCATGTCCACACATTAAATTGACGTGACAACACGCTGCGCGTGAGGTGACACAAGAATCCCGGCGGCGTGTTCGGGTATTCTGGACTTCAGATTTGGAGTACCACCTATCTGTCGAAATCTTTCATCATTCACTTAAAACAGTCGATTGATCATACATTGAGTACCATATAACTGGAATTACCGATGCAAGTCGAAGAGGGATTGGCCGGTGCTGCGGGCTGGCGTCAAGTTCGATCCCACGGATCAGGAGCTGATCGAGCACCTTGAGGCCAAAATGAGTGCTGACAGCGCGAGATTTCAGTCTCTCATCGATTTGTTCATACCAACCATCGACAGCGAGCACGGCATATGCTACACCCAACCAGAGAAACTTCCAGGTAAGACACCGATCGGCCGTCTACTTGCACAAACATATTTCTTTGTTTATAGCTCTATTTTTCTTTTTAGACGCAGACCTGGTGAAGCAATTACAATTTGACAGTTAATAAAAAGTGAAACAAGTGACTACAACATGCCAAAGATGTTATGAAAATGCCAACTAGGTACACTAAAATCTGTATTCCACAATACTGCAGGTATCACATTGAGTGTCCTAAGGAAGCATTTCTTCCAGCGCAATTCCAGGGCATTCAAAAGGGGCACGTGGACGCGTCGCAAGATACAGTCGGAGTGCGGCATGCACGCGATGTGGCACAAGACCGGCAATACCTTGCCGGTGATGGTCAACGACCGGCAGACGGGCAGCAAAAAAGGTTCTGGTGCTGCACACCAACAAGAACTTCGACCAGCAGAGGACCAACTGGGTGATGCACCAGTACCACCTCAGGGACCTGGAGCAAGAGAAGGAGCGGGAGCTGGTCCTCTGCAAGATTTTCTACCAGACAAACACTAGGGCCAGGAGTAAAAAGATTATAAGTTAGTTTGGTATTGGTAGTTGTACTACCTTGTCATCCGCAAGTTGGTATTGTTGTTAACGATCTTTTGGTATGAACTTGCATTTGCTTCCAACCATCATGCTGAGGGTCGATGTGGATATAAAGCTGAATCATTTTTTTCGAAACGAATTTTCAGGCACCTGATTTTTATCTGATGGGTAGCATAAGCACCCGCCGTTCGAATTCCCAGTTCCCCAATTTTTTCGAAACAAGTGCATGCACTTATTATCACGATAAAAAAAATATCCATGTTGCATCCCAGTTATCAGTCTGTACTTGTAGAATTCTCTCGTTTATTGAGCACGTATATTGTTTTTTCAGGTCGAGCAAGTTTCAACTGGGCTGTAGACTGCCCAGGGTTGGTTTTGTTTTTAACAGGCCCAGCCCATGACAACAACGGGGCAAAAAGATCCAGCAGGTATCTACTAGCCTCTGGCATGCCAACTTTAGTTATATTTTTTCTTACAACATCCACATGTAGTTTTTTTACTGAATCAAACACACAGCCCAGTTCTATTATCCTCTTGAAACGCATGTCCTACATCCGTTTTCTAATCTCTACCTATAGTTTTACTAGCTCATATACACGTATCATTATATTGAAAACACATAAAATTCCCTTTTCATATTTACATCCTTATTTTTGTTGTTTTTTCCCACCCAGCGCTGATTTTTTACCACTAGTTTTCCCTTAAACCAACTCAGTTGTCCCACGTCTTATTTGCTTACAAAAACAAAACAATTTTTTTGGCAAATCAATAAGTTCTTAAAAATGTTTATCATTTCAGGATTACAACAGTTCGGACTCCACCCAAATATGCAAAATAAGGTTGACCTTTTTGACCATGGTCCTGGGCAGAAAATGGGCTGTAATAAATTACTTAAGAATTAGCAAATGGGCTGCAAATTATAAAAAATAGCAAATGGGCTTTATGTTGTCTGCCACAGATTTGGAGGCTGACTTGTGGGCCTACTAAGTTCATGCGTACACAAGGTTTCTCAAAAAAGAAACTTAGTCAACAATCGAATCTACCAGCGTCAGACCGTTAGATGTCAATCTAACGACAATCGTGCTTCTTCAGTCTCTGATCTTCCTGCCCCAGTCGCCCAAACCAGCGCCGTCGGAACCGCCTGTTCCCGCCTCCCATGGCCGGCAGTGCTGCCGGGCAGGCCTCACGGCCCCATCATACTCGCATCCCTGGCCTATCTATCCCTCTACTCAACCACACCTCTTGTTATTTTCCGGCGATGGCAGCCGAACCAGTCAACCCTCGTACTCCCCACCACGTGGGCAGCCACTGCCGTGTCTTCCCCGGCTCCATGTTATTCCCTTCGTAGGCCTTGCCGTCGTCCACCGCCCTGGTGCTCTCGGCGCGGCGTGGTCAACGATGTCCATCCAACGGCCGTAGTGCTTCTTCGACCTCTAGTCTTCTTGCCCCAGCCGCCCAAAGCAGCGCCGGTCGTGCCGCATGCTCCTGCCTCCCGTGGCCGGCTGTGCTGCCGCGGAGGCCTCACTGTCCCCATACTACTCCCACCGCTGGCCAGGCCATCCCTCCACTCACCCACTCCCCCTGTTATTTTGCGGCGACGGCAGCCTCACACCGCAGCCGAACCAGTGTACCCTCGTACTCCTCTCCGTGTGGGCATCCACTACCGCGTCTTCCCCGGCTCCGCGTCGTCCCCTTCCTAGGCCTCGCCGTCTTCCACCGCCGTGGTGCTCTCGGCGCGACGTGGTCAATGTGGTCAACGACCAACTTCCATCAGCAGCTGACAGCTGGGTCCATGGCAGCCGCAAGGAAGTTCCTCCTTATTACGCGTAAAAAAATTATTCCTGCACCTGACAGCAGGGACCCACCGGACGGGCCACCAGTATTTCGTGGAAAAAACGTTTCCCCCTGACTGCTGGGACCCACCGGACGGACAACCGTATTTTGCGAAAAAAACATACCTCCCACTGTCAGCTCGGACCCACCGGAAGTGCCTCCTTATTACGCACAGAAAAATGAATACTCCCCCTGCTAGCTGGGACCCACCATGGTGGGAGGCTGACTTGTGGGCCTACTAAGTTGACGGGGACGGAGGGCTTTGTCAACTTAGTCAATATGAACGATTCTAGCTCCAGTGAACGTACGATGTCCATCCAACGGTCGTCGTGCTTCTTCAATCTCTGCTCTTCCTGCTCCAGCCGCTCAAACAAGCGCCGGCGGGACTGCCTGCTCCCTCCTCCCCCGGCCGGCTCTGCTGCTGCGCAGGCCTCACCGCCCCACCGTACTCCCATCGCTGGCCTAGCCATCCCTCTACTCACCCACACCTGCTGTTATTCTCCTGCGACGGCAGACGAACCAGTAAACCCTCGTACAGTCGTGCTCCCCTCCGCGTGGGAAACAACTGTCGAGTCTTCCCTGCCTCCGTGTCGTTCCCTTCCTAGGCCTCGCCTTCGTCCACCGCCCTGGTGCTCTCGGCGCGGCCTGGTCAACGTGGTCAACGACTGACATGCATCTGAAGTGGACTGTACGTGGAGAGGCCGACAGTTGGGTCCACGGCCGCACGCAAGGAAATGCCTCCTTATTACGCACAAAATAATGATTCCTCCACCTGACATCAGGGACCCACCGAAATGGCCTCTGTATTTCATGAAAAAAACGTTACCGCCGTTGACAGCTCGGACCCACCATCTATATCTCCGCACGCAAGGAAGTGCCTCCTTATTACGCACAAAAAAATGAATACTCCCCCTATTAGCTGGGACCCAATATAGTGGCAGGCTGCCTTGTGGGCCTACTAAGTTGACGGTGACGGAGGGCTTTGTCAACTTAGTCAATATGCACGATTCTAGCTCCAGTGACCGTACGATGTCCATCCAACAGCCGTAGTGCTTCTTCAACCTCTGGTCTTCTTGCTCCAGCCGCCCAAACCAGCGCCGGTCGTGCCTCGTGCTCCTGCCTCCCGTGGCCGGCTGTGATGTGGCGGAGGCCTCACCGCCCCCTACTACTCCCACCGCTGGCCAGGCCATCCCTCTACTCACCCACACCCCCTGTTATTCTGCGGCGACGATAGCCTCACACCGCAGCGAACCAGTGAACCCTCGTACTCCTCTACGCGTGGGCATCCACTGCTGCGTCTTCCCCGGCTCTGCGTCGTCCCCTTCCTAGGCCTCGCCGTCGTCCACCGCCCTGGTGCTCTCGGCGCGGCGTGGTCAACATGGTCAAGGAACGACTTCCATCGGACATGGACTGTACGTGGAGAGGCTGACAGTTGGGTCCACGGCCGCAGCAAGGAAGTGCCTCCTTATTACGTGCAAAATAATTATTCCTCCACCTGACAGCGGGGACCCACCGAACGGGCCACCGTATTTCGTGAAAAAAAACGTTTCCCCTTGACTGCTGGGACCCACCAGCTACACCTTCGCACGCAAGGAAGTGTGTCCGGGTTAAAAAACAAAACGATTCGCCCCCCTGACTGCTAGGACCCACCAGCTACATCTTCGCACGCAAGGAAGTGCATGACAGTCAGGACCCACCTGGTCGAAGCGTACGTAGTGTTGTCATTCTGGTCGCGAACGTGTACGTACATACTGGTCGATGTAGAGGCACGCACGTGTCGTAGTAGAGGCGCGCACATAGCATGTACACATATGTACAGCGGCCAGGGTGCAAGAAAGAAAATACGGCCACGTATGTGTATATATGGGCGGGGTCTCGAACGCCTACTCGCGCATACGTACGACCAGGGCTCGTGTACATGGCTGGGTCGGAACGGAGAAATAGCGTCGTCGTCGTGTTCATGGGGAGGCAACGGAATGCGTCGTGTTCATGGGGAGGCAACGGAATGCGTCGTGTTCATGGGGAGGCACGGAATGCGTCGTGTTCATCGGGAAGCAACGGAACGCGTGGGAGCCAACCGGCTGGGTCAGAACAGAATGCGTCGTCGTGTTCATCGGGAGGGCTTGGATGGAACAGGCGATGGAAACGAGGCCTGGCGTACCGAAAAACGAAGGAAACGGACCTCCTACGTTCGGAACGGGGTCCTGTTGATCGGGAGGGGTGTAGCCTACCGCAAAACGGAGGAAACGGGCCTCCTACGGTCGAAACGGGGGTCCTGTTGATCGGGAGGGGTGTGGCGTACCGCAAAACGGACGAAACGGACCTCCTACGATCGAAATGGGGGTCCTGTTGATCGGGAGGGGTGTGGCGTACCGCAAAACAGACGAAACGGACCTCCTACGGTCGAAACGGGGGTCCTGTTCATCGGGAGGGGTGTGGCGTACCGCAAAACAGGAATCCATGGGATACTGTTCATCTCCACCATCGACCTCCTCCAGCCTCCACGGGCTACCGTCGACCTCCTCCAGCCTCCACGGGCTACTGTTCATCCAGCCTCCACCGCGCGCTACTCCACCGGCTACTGTTCAACCACCCCTCCATGGGCACCCCTCCACCGTCTACTGTTCATCCAGCCCTCCACACCACGGGGTCCTGTTCAACCACCCCTCCACGGGAACCCCTCCACAATCTACTGTTCATCCAGCCCTCCACACCATGGGGTCCTGTTCATCCAGAGGCAACACCACCACTCACTGTTCATCCAACCCCCCCCCCCCCCGCAACGCTCACTATTCATCCAATCGATCGGCTTCAGTTAGCAGCAGTAGCGAAGGAATCGCTCGATCAGGTTCAGTTAACAGCCATCGATCGATCGCTCGGGTTCAATAACGTGTAGCCTGCAGTGCAATTGCTCGGGTTCAGTTAGAGCCCAACGCCTTGCTCGGGTTCAGTTAGAGCCAACGCCTCGCACACACGCGCGTACGTGTACGAGAGAAACGTGCATCGCTCGGCCCCCGACCTCCCACCGTAACCGGGAACTCCCCAAAATTTTCCTCCCCCTCGCTTCTACCATGGTTTTTTCTGTCATGGACGGCCCAAAGAATGTCATGCAACCACGTCTCCGGCCCGCCCAGGACGAAAAGCCCATTTTCTATCATGATTTTTTGTCATAGAAGTAGGAGCCCACAACATCTATGATGATACCGGGTTTTGCCACAATGATCGTCATAGAAGTGTCATATGTATGACAGGAAAAAAATTCGTTCGTCCCAAAATGTGACGGATGTGTCTTTTTTTGTAGTGGAGATCGTGTCCGCTTATCACGGGATTCTTATCAATATGGGCATGGGTAATCCAACCGTGTAATTTGCACGATCCCTTGGGAATATGCGAGCTTAAGGCCCATGAGGAGGCGTTCGATATTCATCGCCTTTATAAAGGGGTACAAACCCATCTTTCTCCCCCATGCCTACCTCTTCCTCAGCCTTTCCAACCCCGAGCTCCAGCGCCCAGGTCTCGATTTTTTCATTGCTACCAAGCCTTCTAGTCATGTGCAAATCTAGCTCCCAAGGCAGGTGGACGGCCTCCTCGGTCACCGAGGAAGATATCGCGAAGCTCTGGGAGGCGAGGTACCTGACTGCGGAAATCCCCCACAGGCTCCCTGCAAAGGGGCAGGTTATCCCGACACCAAAATCTGCCGAGAGGGTTGTATTGATCCCTCACTTCCTCCGCGGGCTAGGGTTCGCTCTCCACCCCTTCGTTCACGGCCTTATGTTCTATTATGGGCTAGATTTTCACGACCTAGCCCCGGACTCCTTTCTCCACATCTCAGCGTTCATCATTATGTGTGAAGCCTTTCTCCGCATCCCCCCACACTTCGGCGTATGGCTCAAGACCTTCAGTGTGAAGCCGAAGATAATCGACGGGGAGCAGGCGAAGTGCGGCAGCGCTACGGTGAGAAAGCTCGCCAATACTGTCTGGCCAAAGGGCACCTTCTCGGAAACCTCCAACTTATGGCAGCGGGAGTGGTTTTACATCACCGAACCTCATGGTACCAAATGGGTAGCTGTCGGTGGAAACGACACCTATGGGGTCACTGCGATCCTTTCTACGGTAGGCGGGCGCGGGGTCGTGAGAAGAGCGGGTCTGACAGGGAGCACACAGATTGTTTACCCAGGTTCAGGCCGCGAAGATGCGTAATACCCTAGTCTTGCTTTTGTGGATGTATTTGAGTATTCTTGTGTTCTTGAGCTAGCTACGGGGTGCAACTTTTCCCAAAAGAGCCGAATCCCTCTCCTGGTCACCTTGGGCCTCCTTTTATAAGCAAAAAGTGGTTGCCACAATGGCACACAGGAGGTGGAAAGGTCTACAATCGATGAGCCTATCCTCTGGGACCGTCAGACAAACGCATTTAATGTGCTGCCGGCGTGCCCCCCTTGCCTTATCAGGGACGCCAGGGAATCACGTCCTAGTTGTCGCCGCCTCGCCTGGCCTTGACACGCATCCGAGCTGACGGGGCGTCGTGGCGCCATGTTGGTTGGATGCTAGGCTGGCGCGGTGGTGGAGCCTTCAGGAAGACTTGCATGCCACCACACATGAGCTTATTGGATTGGTATAGAGGTCGCACGTCACCACACAGGCGCCTGCTCGACTGGTTGAGCTGGCAGCTGCATGGGGACGGTGGTTGAGTCTTGGCTGGCGTAGGCCTGGCAGTGGCCCTGCTGATGCCCACGACAAGGGTCTTGCCGGGGGGCCGGCAAGGGTCCTGCCGTGGCGTTGCTGTCATCCCCGGCAAGAGTCTTGCCGGGGGTCTTGTGGATTTCCTCGGCTAGGATCCTACCGAGGGTCGCCGTCTTCTGGTCTTCATCTGATCTCATATGTTTCCGATCTTTACGAAGATTTGCATGCCACCACAGAGGCGCCTCCTGAGCCTTGGCTCCAACGTGGTTCATTGGGTTGGAGCCCGTGGGCTCAAGGGTGGCTCGCTCTGCTGGTGTTGGGCAAGTTGCCCCGGCAAGGCTCTTGCCGGGGCTGCGGGGGGCCGCCTCGGCAAGGATCTTGCCGAGGGAGTCCACCTCACCTTCTTGCCCTCCTATGCTTCTGGTCTTGGGGTTGCCTTGGTTGTCTTGTGCTTCGGCTTCTCTCCGGTTTCCCTCCTCTGCCCTGCTAAGTGTGGCCGCGGCGCGTGGCTCTGACTGCCCGTGCACAAGTAAAGGGGTCAAAAGGAGAGCACCTACTTTTGTACACCGATAGGAGCCCCCGGGCCTGGGCCACACATAAGCGCGACGCGTTGCTGGGCTAGGCCCAGAACGGTGCACGGGCAGGTGGGCGGATTTTACCGCAGTAACTTCTCGTCTGCGGCGCTTCCCCACGACCCGCGTTGAATGCACGACGTGGAGGGTCATGCATGACGTGGGGGTCATGCGTGGGGCGGCTTCCGCATGCATGCGTCATATCGTGGTAAAGAGGCGGTTCATGCCTTCCCCATAAAAGGAGGGAGGCGTAGAGGCACGACCCATTTACTTGGGCGGACTCGGGTCGTGGTCTTCAAGGCGCTCGCGCCCCACGATCACGGGGTGGGGAGCGGCTTCTTCGCCCGTCCCTTCAATGTTGCTCGCTCGCCATGTGTCCCTCATGCAGGTGGCAGGAGGTGGAGGCGGGAAACCGGGCCGTCACTGATTGGGGCAGCGGGCCGGTCCTGATTCCCTACGCCCCCGATGACCGGATTGGTCGAGTGGGGCGGCCGAGCCCCGACTCTGCCCCTTTATAAGAAGGGTAGGGGGCGGCATTCCACATTCTTCCATCATCCGTCTCCTTCCACCTCCGCTTCTTTCTTCCATCTGCCATGGCGAGAGGAAGCGCTGGCCCTTCGACGGTGGCGGCGAGGGTTGCTGCTCGTCAGCGTGTTCCTCCTTCCCAAGAGCTCGTGGCGGTGGAACTGGCCACGTGAGGAAGGGGGAGGGTGAGGCCGAGGTCGTCGTGGCGCTCGGGGGAGAGGAGGACGGGGCGGCGCATCGGCCTCACCTCCGCCAGCGATGCCTTCCCCGATGGAGGGCCACGTCGGGGACCAGCCCCGTGAGTTCTTCATCAGGTTGCGCCGGCCACCGCGTCGCCGCCTCCGTCTCCCTACTGCATTTGCTTGGGAGATGGAGCTCGATCCACCACAGACCCTCCGGTTGCACATGAGGGGCTGCGGGAATGGCGGCATGCGAGTCGACGTTGACTTCCCCGCTCCTCATGTCATGTACCTCCGCCGCGGATGGAAGACGTTCACTCGCATCCACAGCTTGGCGGTGGGTCTTGTCCTCTACTTCAAGTTAATGGAGGGTAGCCTGCTTTACATCAAGGTCTTTGGAGATCTCGAAACTTGCTTGAAGTGCTGCGTGGGGAGCTCCTCTGACGATGAAGATTCCTCTTCAAGCAGGAGTGATGAGGAGGGCAGCGACAGCGACGACGAGAGCGTCGAGCGGGGTCACGTCGACCTCATCTCCGACTGACCGCGTCGCCCGCCCTACGTCGTGCGGCCTGCCGAGGGCCTTCCTCGTCAATCTCTCCATCGGGGCGCTCCTCGTCGTCTCCTTGGGCGGCTGGTGGCCGTCAAGTTGGAGTACGCGGGCACCGACGCCTTCGCCGCGTATTGCCGGCCCGCTGCCTCGTCTTCCAGCTCCTTTCCCGGCACCAAGATGTTCTCTTGGTGCCTTCTGCTCCTCGTATCTCGCTTAGGCGCTCTTTTCGCCCTCCCGCCATCTTGTTCCGCTTTCTGAGGAGATTGACAAGAAAGGGATTACGGGCATCTTATCTCTTTTTAGTTTGTAAGCCTGCGGGAACTTGTTAATTTTAAGACTTGTTATCCCCTTGCTCATGTTTTTAATTCCGTATGAACTATACCCGTATGGGATGTTTTTAATGAAAAAGGGTGCTTACCGAGTTCTTTGTGCGTGATCGAGGCCCATGCCAAGGAACGAATCCTTGTTATTTTTAAAATAAGCATTGTTGCCCGGCAACAGGCCTTTCCGTCCCCTGACTTTGGTCAACCATTCTCACGCTTTCGGCGGAGGCAGGGGCGAAGTAGAGTTAGGCCCTTCGTTTATTTCCTTGCCACCGCGTCTACAACCCGGTTCTGTCCCAGGGACTTGGGTACAAGAAGAAGGGGGAGCACGATGGTCTTGGAGCAAAACGAGGTTTCATTTGTCCCAGTTCTATACGGAAATGCACAACAGGGGATGAAGGGCTTATCTGAATCCGCAGCCCCCGGCAACTTTTGCTTGCCATGGTTAGATCCTTGCGTCTTCAGCCCCCAGCAGTCTTGGCTTGCCGGGGCCAGAGCGCCGATTCATTTTCTTTCTCCCAAGCGGCTCAGTAGAAGTGTCCATGTGCCCTGTGAACCAAAGGAGACAGAAAAACGCATACTCGACCTCTAGGCTAGGGGTTAGTCGCCGCTACACACTATCAACCCTAACCGAGGGAGAGACTTAACATAGCATGCATGCTAAAACTTAGGGCACCGGCGATTCATTTATTTATGCTCAGGGTCTGCGCTTGGCTTTGTACAGAGGGTTACATGCCTTGCCAGCAAGGCTTGTACAAAAGGTGGGTTGCCGGGGGGGCCGGCAACCGCGCCTTATGGGGAGAACTTGCGAAGATGTTCAATATTCTAGGAGTTGCTCATTGGAATAGCATCTTCGGTCTCCAGGCGGACTGCGCCAGGCCTGGTGACTCGTATTACCCGATAAGGGCCTTCCCACTTCGGCGTCAACTTGTTGGAATTCTTGGCCGACTGAACGCATCGAAGAACAAGGTCGCCTTCCTCAAAGCTTCAGGCATGAACCTTGCGCCTATGGTAGCGGCGCAAGGCTTGCTGGTAGCATGCTGCTCTCACAGCCGCCCGAATACGATCTTCCTCAAGGAGCGTTGCATCATCTTGCCGCAATCGCTCTTGCTCAAGCTCGTCATAAGCGAGCACTTGAGGTGACCCGTATATGAGTTCCATGGGGAGAACTGCTTCTGCCGCGTATACCAGGGCAAAGGGTGTCTGGCCGGTGGCTCGATTTGGCGTTGTTCTGATCAACCAAAGAACCGTTGGCAACTCATCAATCCAGCACCTTCCACTTTTGTGCAGCTTGTCAAAGGTCTTTGTTCTCAGGCCTCGCGGTACTTCAACATTTGCCCTCTCCGCCTGGCCGTTGCTCCGTGGGTGTGCCACGGAAGCGAAATAGACCTTGCTGCCGAGGTCTTAGGTGTACTGCATGAAGGTGTGGCTTGTGAACTGCGTGCCGTTGTCGGTGATGACTCTGTTTGGCACACAAAAACGGTAGACTAGTCCCTTGAAGAACTTAACGGCTCACTGTGTTGTCACCTTTCTCACTGCTTCCACCTTCGGCCACTTTGTGAACTTGTCGATCGCAACGTACAAGTACTCAAAGCCCCCGGCAGCACGGGGGAAGGGGCCCAGTATGTCGAGCCCCCAGACCGAAAACGGCCAGGAGAGGGAGATTGTTTGAAGGGCTTGAGCTGGTTGATGAAGCTTCTTCGAATGGAACTGACACGCTTCACACTTGGTTACTAGTGTCATTGCATCCTGGAGGGCAGTGGGCCAAAAGAAACCTTGCTGGAACGCTTTGCCTGCAAGGGCCCTCGACCCTATGTGGGAGCCACATATGCCTCCATGTATCTCCGCCAACAGCTCCAGTCCTTCCTCCCAGGGAATGTACTTCACGTCGTTCGGTCGCTTCCTGTACAGGACGTCATCGACGAACTAATACATGGCAAACCGACGGGCTACTTTCTCCGCTTCTTCATGCTCCTCGGGAAGATCCCCTGTTTGGAGGAATCGGACGGTATGATGTGCCCATGCCGGAGCCTGGGGCTCGACGGCAAGGGCCAAAGGCATTTCTTCTGCCATGGGAGCGGCCGTCTCTATGGCTAGGGCTTGACGGCCCGCCGGAATCAGTCGCTCCTCGGCAGGCTTAGAATCCACGGCAACACCCTCACCGGTGGCCCCTGGGGGCTCAGCGGGAAAGTACTTGCCGGGGCCTAATTTCCTCTGTTTATTCTACTCTGTTGATGGTTCGACGGATGGTTGAGTTAACCGAAGCAAAAAAGTACCTGGTTCCATAGGTAACTTGAATGCAGCGCGCTTTGACAGGTAATCGGTGATGTCATTCTCTGCTCGGGGAACGTGCTCCGCTTGTATACCGTCAAAGCGCTCCTCCAGTTTCCTCACCTCATCTTCGTTGGCCTCCATCAACGGGCTCTAATAATCTTTGTTAACTTGCCTGACGACAAGCTGTGAATCGCCCCTGGCGATGAGCTTCTTGACCCCGAGTTCTGCCGCGATCCTGAGGCCGGCAAGCAACCCCTTGTACTCAGCAGTGTTGTTTGTGGACATCTCCCTGGGAAAGTGCATCTGGATTACATACTTGAGGTGCTCTCCGGTGGGTGCGACGAGCAGCACACCAGCACCGGCGCCTTGCAGCAAGAAAGCCCCATCAAAGTACATGATCCAGTTGTGACTTGCTTCCTTGCCGGGGAGGGTGGTCTCCTGGATCTCTTCGTCAGGCGTTGAGGTCCATTATGCAATGAATTCTGCCAAGACTCTGCTCTGGATTGTCAAAGTACTTTCAAACTCCAAACCAAAGCTCGAAAGCTCCAAGGCCGACTCCACAATCCTTTCGGTTGCGTCTGGGTTGTGCAGTATCCGTTGTAATGGGAGGCGGGTGACGACGGTGATTTCGTGTGCTTGGAAGTAGTGACGCAGCTTCCTCGAGGCCATAAGGAGTCCTAAGAGCAATTTCTGCACACCATAGTACCTTGACCTAGCCCCCTGCAGGAGGGAGCTGACAAAGTAAACCGGGTGCTGCATCATCTTCTTCTTCTGCACCGCCTCACTTGATTGCATGGGGTCTGTCCTGATGCTGTCAGACTCCGCCGGGGGCCTTGCCTTGCCGGCATCGGGCCCTGCCAGGGGAATCTCTGGCTTGCCATCTGCCAGTCCTGCCGTCGCCACTGCCTCTTCACCGAGCTCCCTCTGCACCACTAGCGCGACACTGACCACTTGATTCGTCGCCGCCAGATACAGCAGCAACGGCTCTTGTGCTTTAGGTGCAACCAGTATTGGTGTGGAGGAAAGGTATTTCTTCAGATCCTGCAATGCTGCCTCGGCCTATGGGATCCACTCCATTGGGTCAGCCTTCTTCAAGATCTTGAAAAAGGGAAGGGCACGCTCAGCGGACTTGGAGATGAATCTGCTCATGGCGGCAACGCAGCCAGTGAGCCGACACACATCCTTGATCCACTTGGGTGCCTTAATATGCTCAATAGCCTTGATCTTGTCCGGGTTTGCCTCGATCCCACACTGCGACACAAAGAACCCGAGAAGTTTGCCGGACGGAACACCGAACACATACTTCTCAGGGTTCAGCTTGAGGTTGATCTTGCGTAGGTTGGCAAATGTCTCTTCTAAGTCTTGTACAAGGGTTACCTTGTCCTTGGTTTTGACCACTATGTCATCCATATAAGCTTCCATATTTCTATGTAGCTGGGGCTCAAAACCAATTTGGACCGCCCTTGCGAATGTCGAGCCAGCACTCTTCAACCCAAAAGGCATCCGTAAAAAGCAATACGTACCACATGGGGTGATGAATGTTGTCTTCTCTTCGTCTTCCTTTGCCATGAAGATCTGGTGGTAGCCCGAGTAGGTGTCGAGGAATGATAACAGATCGCACCCGGCCGTGGAGTCAACAATCTGGTCAATGCGCGGCAATGGGAAGGGTCCTTAGGACAAGCCTTATTGATATCTGTGTAATCAATACACAGCATCCACTTCTCGTTCGCCTTGCGCACCACCACCGGATTGGCCAACCACGTCGGATGGAGCACTCCTCTCACCAAGCCCACCGCTTCCAATTTCCTGATCTCCTCTGTGATCAATTCCTGCTGTTCCAAAGCTTGCTTCCTGAACTTCTGCTTGACGGGTCGCGCATGGGGACAGACAGCAAGGTGGTGCTCAATCACTTCCCTAGGAACGTCGGGGATGTCGGATGCTTGCCATGCAAACACATCAACATTCGCCCATAGGAGAGTGACGAGCGCGCTTTCCTATTTGCTGTCGAGGGTGGAGCTTAATGTGAAAGCTCCTCCCATGCCATCCTCCTTGACAGACACCCTCTTGGTCTCTGGTGGTGCAGCTCTGGATTTCTTGCCCTTGCGGAAGGAGCTCTTTGGGACGTCCTCGACGGTAGCACAACACTCCGAAGAGGTGCGCTTGCTGGAGTGGGTGCAAGAGGTCATTTTGGTCTTCTTATTCCCTCCTGGGGCTTCAGTGGCTGGAGCAAGTGCCTTAGCGGCAGCTGCTGCAACTGCTTCTCGGTAGAGTTGGTCAGCGCAGATCAGCGCGTCCTTCTTGTCGGATGGGGCGGTGATGACGGTCATCGGCCCAGGCATATTCAGCATGTTGTAGGCGTAGTGTAACGCCGCCATGAACTTGGCTAGTGCCGGGCGGCCGAGGATCCCATTGTAGGGCAAGGGAATCTTGGCTACATCGAAGACAATCTTCTCCGTCCTGTAGTTCAGCTTGCCTCCAAACGTCATAGGCAGCGTGATCTTCCCCTTCAGCTGGCTCCTTTCCGGGTTGACCCCTTGAAACGTGCCCGTTTCCTCGAGGTCTCCATCAGGAATTTGCAGCCTTTTGATCACAATGGGTGAGATCAAGTTCAGACCGGCCCCGCCGTCAACCAGCATCTTGTTCACCTTGAGGTTGCGTATCGTTGGTGAGACCAACAACGGCAAACACCCAACTGCAGTTGTGCGGTCAGGGTGGTCCTCAGCATCAAAGATGAGGGGCGTGCTGGACCACTTTAGTGGCCTCTGAGCGTCGAACGAGGGCTCCACTGCTGTGATCTCACGCGCCCACTGTTTGAGCTGGCGGTGAGAAGTATGCAGCGAGGCGCCACCATCGACGCACATGGCCTCCGTAGCCTTCTGGAACTCATGCTCACCGGACTCGTCGTCCTCATCATGATCATCGTCTTCCTGCTTCTTGTAACGGCACCGAGCGGGCCTCTCTTGCTAGTTATCCTTGCCGCGGCGACCTCCTTGGCCGCCATGCTTCTTGCCGGATCCTTCGGCACCATCCTGACCCTTCTCCTTGTCCCACCTCTCATATTTGGATTTTTGCTTTTCAGCAAGCAGCTCAACTTGTCGGCAGTTCTGGAGGTCGTGGCCCTTGGTGCGGTGGATCTTGCAATAATGCTTGTTGGAGCCCCCTGGCTTGTCGGCAGCTGGCAAGCAGCGCACCCGGCAATCTCCTTGCCAGGGTCGTCTGCCTTGGCCTTCTTGGTGGCACCGGTGTCGTCGGATCCCTCGACAGCAAGCACGGCCTTGCCCTTGCGTTTCTTGTTGCGATGTCGACCCTTCTTCATCGGGGCGGCAGTGTCTCTGTCGGTAGAGTCAGTTTCCGCGCCGGCGTCATTGCCGGGGTACTTCCTCCCCTCTTCTGCCCAAGCGCATCTATTGGCCAGAACGTAAAGCTCAGCCACATCCTTGACCTTATTCATTGCCAGCTCTTCACGCATCTTGCGCTTGCGCACATTATGATGGAATGCGCTGATCACAGCGGCGGGATGAACATCTAGGATATTATATTGCACTCGGCTGAACCTCTGTATGTACTTGCGGAGGTTTTCACCTTCCTTCTGGGGAATGATATGTAAATCACTCGCCTGGCCATGAGCTTGGTGGCCTCCAGTGAAGGCACCAACGAACTCATGGAACAGATCTGACCAAGAAAAAATAGAATCCGCCAGCAAGTGAATCAACCAAGACATGACATTGGGTTTCAGGGCCAATGGGAAGTAATTGGCAAGCACCTTATCGTCACGATCTCTAGCGGCTTGCATCGCGATGGTGTAGATGCTAAGGAACTCTGACGGGTGGGTCTTGTCGTTGTACTTATCGCCGAAGTCGGGCTTGAACGTGCGGTGGGACGGCCACTGGAACTGCCGTAGCTCACGGGTAAAGGTTGGGCAACCCACCTCGTAAGGTAGGCTGTCGGAGCCTCCCGATGCTAGGTGGTCCATAGCAGGCCCCGCCCGCCTGTCCGACTGGTGGCGCGTATTGCACCGGCGCTCAATGGTTGTTCGAGCGTCTTCATGGGCTCCCTCCCGAAGAACCTGGCGTTGGTCGCGGTGGTTCCGTGGGTCAGACGACGCTATGGAAATGTCATCACAAGCGTCATCACAATGGACTGACATCCGTGGTGGCTGGCGTGGAGGAGAGTGCACCGTGGTCGCGGCGCCTCCGGCCCCTCCACCGCCGGCATGTAGTGGCTCGATGGAGCGCCGGCCTGAGGGCCCCGCCGGTCGTGGCTCGTTTTTGTTGGCGACGCCGACGAGGCTCCCGATAGTGACTCTCCACTCGTCGAGCTTCTCCATAGCGGGAGGGAAGTCGAGGAGCAGCTGCGCGCGCGCCAAGGCTTCTGCTGGCATGGGTGGCGGTGAAACCTGCGTGGACCATGGCACGCTTCGACTTCTAACCATGTTAGAAGGAGCTCTGTCACGGCCCAGCGGTTGTGTGCCATCTTCGCCAGCACTTCGGCGGGCATGCTGGCCTCCTTCATCTTGCGGATGATGCACAGGACTCTTCCCACGGCGGTGTCCAGGGTCACCGGCGTGGTGACGCTGCTCGTCGCGCACAACCTGGGAAGAGCGTGCTGTGGGCGCCGGGGTAGGCGTCCCGGAGGTCGTCGCGCCACCCATGGGTGGCACGGCGACGCCCCCGGAGGGTCCCGCGCCGCCTGCGGGGGGTCCAGCTCCGTCTCTGGATCTTGCGACGTGCGGCCCGTCGCCTTGCACACGAACGACGCTGCTCGCCAGGCTCTGACTGCTAGAGCGATGTTGGTGCTCACAGGCCGCGCCTCGGGTCCTGTCCGCGACTGGCCTGCTATTCGCCCGCACCGGTATGGGCCGTCCGGCTCCCGACAAACCGATCACCGTGGCTTCCTTCTTCTTGGGAGCCATGACGATGAAGAACCGCTAGGCTGACTGGCAGACCGGATTTTCACGACTGCGCGCCCCCTACCTAGCGCGCCAGAGATGTCGGTGGAAACGACACCTATGGGGTCACTGGGACCCCTTCTACGGTAGGCGGGTGCGGGTCGTGAGAAGAGCGGGTCTGACAGGGAGCACACGGATCGTTTACCCAGGTTCGGGCCGCGAAGATGCGTAATACCCTAGTCCTACTTTGGTGGATGTATTTGAGTGTTCTTGTGTTCTTGAGCTAGCTACGAGGTGCAACTTTGCCCAAAAGAGCCGAATCCCTGTCCTGGTCGCCTCGGGCCTCCTTTTATAGGCAAAAAGGGGTCTCCATGGTGGCACACAGGAGGTGGAAAGGTCTACAGTCGATGAGCCTATCCTCTGGGACCATCGGACAAACGCATTTAATGCACTGCCGACGTGCCCCCCTTGCCTTATCGGGGACGCCAGGGAAGTACGTTGTCGGTGTCAAAACCGGCGGATCTCGGGTAGGGGGTCCCGAACTGTGCGTCTAAGGCGGATGGTAACAGGAGGCAGGGGACACGATGTTTACCCAGGTTCGGGCCCTCTTGATGGAGGTAATACCCTACGTCCTGCTTGATTGTTCTTGATGATATGAGTATTACAAGAGTTGATCTACCACGAGATCAAAGAGGCTAAACCCTAGAGGCTAGCCTATGGTATGATTTTCTGTTGTCCTATGGACTAAAACCCTCCGGTTTATATAGACACCGGAGGGGGCTAGGGTTACACAAGGTTGGTTACAAAGCAGGAGATATACATATCCGTATTGCCTAGCTTGCCTTCCATGCCAAGTAGAGTCCCATCCGGACACGGGACGAAGTCTTCAATCTCGTATCTTCATAGTCCAACAGTCCGGCCAAAGGATATAGTCCGGGTGTCTGGAGACACCCTAATCCAGGACTCCCTCAGTAGCCCCTGAACCAGGCTTCAATGACGATGAGTCCGGCGCGCAGTGTTGTCTTCGACATTGCAAGGCGGGTTCCTCCTCCGAATACACCATGGAAGAGTTTGAATACAAGGACGGTGTCCGACCCTGCAAAATAAGTTCCATATACCACCGTAGAGAGAATAATATTTCCACAAATCTAATCTGCTCACACGTTTTGGCAGCATGACACCACGCCATGGCCCGGTCATTATTCAAACCGTTTTTCTCAACCAGCTCCGCACATAACGCGAGGCGGTTTTCTTGACACGTCTTGTCAAAGCAGAGATCGTGTCCCCTGATGTCTACTACACAACCTTCTTCTTGTAGACGTTGTTGGGCCTCCAAGTGCAGAGGTTTGTAGGACAGTAGCAAATTTCCCTCAAGTGGATGACCTAAGGTTTATCAATCCGTAGGAGGCGTAGGATGAAGATGGTCTCTCTCAAGCAACCCTGCAACCAAATAACAAAGAGTCTCTTGTGTCCCCAACAAACCCGATACAATGGTAAATTGTATAGGTGCACTAGTTCGGTGAAGAGATGGTTATACAAGTGGTATATGGATGGTAGATAAAGGTATTTGTAATCTGAAATTATAAAAACAGCAAGGTAACTAATGGTAAAAGTGAGCGTAAACGGTATTACACTGCTAGGAAACAAGGCCTAGGGTTCATACTTTCGCTAGTGCAAGTTCCCTCAACAATACTAACATAATTGGATCACATAACTATCCCTCAATATGCAACAAAGAGTCACTCCAAAGTCACTAATAGCGGAGAACGAACGAAGAGATTATGGTAGGGTACGAAACCACCTCAAAGTTATTCTTTCCAATCAATCCGTTGGGCTATTCCTATAAGTGTCACAAACAGCCCTAGAGTTCATACTAGAATAACACCTTAAAACACAAATCAACCAAAACCCTAATGTCACCTAGATACTCCAATGTCTCCTCAAGTATCCGTGCGTATAATTATACGATATGCATCACACAATCTCAGATTCATCTATTCAACCAACACATAGGACCTCAAAGAGTGCACCAAAGTTTCTACCGGAGAATCACAACGAAAACGTGTGCCAACCCCTATGCATAGGTTCATGGGTGGAACCCGCAAGTTGATCACCAAAACATACATCAAGTGAATCACGTGATATCCCATTGTCACCATAGATACGCACGGCAAGACATACATCAAGTGTTCTCAAATATTTAAAGACTCAATCCGATAAGATAACTTCAAAGGGGAAACTCAATCCATTACAAGAGAGTAGAGGGGGAAGAAACATCATAGGATCCAACTATAATAGCAAAGCTCACGATACATCAAGATCGTATCACCTCAAGAACACGAGAGAGAGAGAGAGAGAGATCAAATACATAGCTACTTGTGCATACCCTCAGCCTTGAGGGTGAACTACTCCCTCCTCATCATGGAGAGCACCGGGATGATGAAGATGGCCACCGGAGAGGGATTGCCCCCTCCGGCAGGGTGCCGGAACGGGTCTAGATTGGTTTTCGGTGGCTACGGAGGCTTCTGGCGGCGGAACTCCCGATCTATTGTCTGTTCTGGAATTTTTAGGGTACGTGAGTATATATGGGTGCAGGAAGTATGTCGGTGGAGCTTCGGGGGCCCCACAAGGCAGGGGGCGCCCCCTAGGGGGGTGGGCGCCCCCCACCCTCGTGAGCACCTCCCTTGGCTCCTGACGTGGGGTCCAAGTCCATCTAGTATCTTTCCTTCCAAAAATAACTTCTCCAGTTGATTTCGTTCCGTTTCGACTCCGTTTGATATTCCTTTTCTTCGAAACACTGAAATAGGCAAAAAAAACAGCAATTCTGGGCTGGGCCTCCGGTTAATAGGTTAGTCCCAAAAAAATATAAAAGTGGATAATAAAGCCCAATATTGCCCAAAACAGTAGATAACATAGCATGGAGCAATCAAAAATTATAGATACGTTGGAGACGTATCAAGCATCCCCAAGCTTAATTCCTGCTCGTCCTCGAGTAGGTAAATGATAAAAACAGAATTTTTGATCCGGAGTGCTACTGGGCATAATTTCAATGTAATTCTTCTTAATTGTGGCATGAATATTCAGATCCATAAGATTCTAGACAAAAGTTCATATTGACATAAAAATAATAATACTTCAAGCATACTAACTAAGCAATTATGTCTTCTCAAAATAACATGGCCAAAGAAAGCTATCCCTACAAAATCATATAGTCTGGCTATGCTCCATCTTCACCACACAAATATTTAAATCATGCACAACCCCGTTGACAAGCCAAGCAATTGTTTCATACTTTTGATGTTCTCAAACTTTTTCAATCTTCACGCAATACATGAGTGTGAGCCATGGACATAGCACTATAGGTGGAATAGAATGGTGGTTGTGGAGAAGACAAAAGGAGAAGATAGTCTCACATCAACTAGGCGTATCAACGGGCTATGGAGATACTCATCAATAGATATCAATGTGAGTGAGTAGGGATTGCCATGCAACGGATGCACTAGAGCTAGAAGTATACGAAAGCTCAAAAAGAAACTAAGTGGGTGTGCATCCAACTCACTTGCTCACGAAGACCTAGGGCATTTTGAGGAAGCCCATCATTGTAATATACAAGCCAAGTTCTATAATCAAAGATTCCCACTAGTATATGAAAGTGACAACATAGGAGACTCTCTATCATGAAGATCATGGTGCTACTTTGAAGCACGAGTGTGGTAAAAGGATAGTAACATTGTCCCTTCTCTCTTTTTCTCTCATTTTTTATTTTTATTTTTGGGCCTTTTCTCCTTTTTATGGCCTCTTTTCTTTCTCTTTTTTTATTTGGGCTTCTTTGGCTTCTTTTATTTATTTTTCATCCGGAGTCTCATCCCGACTTGTGGGGGAATCATAGTCTCCATCATCCTTTCCTCACTGGGACAATGCTCTAATAATGATGATCATCACACTTTTATTTTCTTACAACTCAAGAATTACAACTCGATACTTAGAACAAAATATGACTCTATATGAATGCCTCCGGCGGTGTACCGGGATGTGCAATGACTCATGAGTGACATGTATGAAAGAATTATGAACGGTGTCTTTGCCACAAATACAATGTCAACTACATGATCATGCATAGCAATATGACAATAATGGAGCGTGTCATAATAAACGGAACGGTGGAAAGTTGCATGGCAATATATCTAGGAATGGCTATGGAAATGCCATAATAGGTAGGTATGGTGGCTGTTTTGAGGAAGGTATATGGTGGGTTTATGGTACCGGCGAAAGTTGTGCGGTACTAGAGAGGCTAGCAATGGTGGAAGGGTGAGAGTGCGTATAATCCATGGACTCAACATTAGTCATAAAGAACTCATATACTTATTGCAAAAATCTAAAAGTTGTCAAAGCAAAACGCGCATGCTCCTAGGGGGATAGATTGGTAGGAAAAGACCATCGCTCGTCCCCGACCGCCACTCATAAGGAGGACAATCAATAAATAAATCATGCTCCGAATTCATCACATAACGGTTCACCATACGTGCATGCTACGGGAATCACAAACTTCAACACAAGCATTTCTCAAATTCACAACTACTCAACTAGCATGACTCTAATATCACCATCTTCATATCTCAAAACAATCATCAAGCATCAAACTTCTCTTAGTATTCAAAACACTCAGAAGAGAATTTTATTATTAATCTTGTATACCTAGCATATTAGGATTTTAAGCAAATTACCATGCTATTTAAGACTCTCAAAATAATCTAAGTGAAGCATGAGAGTTCATCTATTTCTATAATACCACCACCGTGCTCTAAAAAGATATAAGTGAAGCACTAGAGAAAACGACAAACTACTCCGAAAGATATAAGTGAAGATCAATGAGTAGTCGAATAATTATGCAACTATGTGAAGACTCTCTAATATTTAAGATTTTCAGATCTTGGTATTTTATTCAAACAGCAAGCAAAACATAATGAAATAAAATGACGCTGCAAGCAAAACACATATCAGGTGGCGAATAAAAATATAGCTCCAAGTAAAGTTACCGATGAATGAAGACAAAAGAGGGGATGCCTTCCGGGGCATCTGTCGGCGTTCTGGGAACGGGGGTCCCCAGACTTGCCTGCCTGCAGCCTGCGGCGTGGCTCAAAGGGGGGCCCAGCGCGACCCATCTTCACCAACACAAACCCAAGACCCTCGCGAGGGGCCAAGCCTCGCGGGGCGGACGACGCGGAGCTTCCTCAGGCGCGGCCTCGTCAGGCTGGCTCACGAGGAGGCGGAGAGATCAAGGCGGGGTACCTCACGAGGTGCCCGTGACGCAAGCCATGACGACCGGGGGCGCCAGGCGGGTGCCAGCTCGCGCAGCGTCCTCGCTTCCTCTTTGGTGCAAAGGGGGTAAGCGCAGCCGCGGAGTACCGAGGCATCAGGCAAAGGTTGCCATTTCGGTGCAACGAGACCAAGACCAGGAGGACTACGAGGCGGAGGTCACCGTGGAGCCCAAGACGGGCGAAGTTGGCTCCGACAGCAGGGGGCTGGGCACCCCAGCATCCACATACAGCCACCGCTCGCGGAAACCAGCCGCGGGCGGAGGGAGCTTGAAGTCAATCCCAGAGACCGCCGTCTCAGGCGCAGCAACGAAGCTCACACACGCCTAGCGTTGGGTAGGGTCAACAAGATGCAGCGAGAAGAAGTGGCGCAGCAAGGCAACCGAAGGAAGGATGCCCATCATAGCCTCGCAAACAAAGGCGAAGACCGAAAGGAGAGCGATGGATTCAGGACCCAGATGCATCATGTGGATCTGATAATGGGAGAGCACGGCATTGAGGAAATCAGCAAAGGGAGGAACCAGACCCGCCCACAGGGCGTCGGCAAAATACGGGACCTCGGTGGCTATCCTGCCGATGGAGAAGTGGGACGCGGGCCAAGCCGTCGTCCTCCCGCATTCATTGAAGATGGTGGCCAGAGCCAAGCTGACTTTGCCCAAGCCCTCGGCGGGGGCCGCCAATGGCGGCGGGCAAGGCAGAGACACGGGTGTCTCCCCTCTTCCCTTCTTCGTCGGAGCCATGGCGATGGGAAGGGGGGGAGGTCCAAGATTGAGTTGGAAACAGAAACCAGAGTTCGAGCGGAGGAAGGACAGAGGGCGCTCGAGCAACCAAACAGGGGAACGGCTGTGTACGACTACGGGTCCGCCTAGCACCGCGCAAGATAAGGAGGGCGTGGGGGAACAGTGCCGCCCACGTCCAATCAACCACCACGCGGCGCCCAAGGCCGCAGGCTCTTAGGGCCCGCGGCGCTTCGCTCTTGCCCTTCCGCCTCCCAGCACGGCCAAGTCCAGGCGCGCCTTGGGCCCGGAGGCTACTGTCGGCGTTCTGGGAATGGGGGTCCCTAGACTTGCCTGCCTACGGCCTGCGGCCTGGCTCAAAGGGGGGCCCAGCGTGGCCCATCTTCACCAACACAAACCCAAGACCCTCATGAGGGGCCAAGCCTCACGGGGCGGACGACGCGGAGCTTCCTCAAGCGCGGCCTCGTCAGTCTGGCTCACGAGGAGGCGGAGAGATCAAGGCGGGGTACCTCACGAGGTGCCTGTGATGCAAGCCATGAAGACCGGGGGCGCCAGGCGGGTGCCAGCCCGCGCAGCGTCCTCGCTTCCTCTTTGGTGCAAAGGGGGCAAGCGCAGCCGCGGAGTACCAAGGCATCAGGCAAAGGTTGCCATTTCGGTGCAACGAGACCAAGACCAGGAGGACTACGAGGCGGAGGTCACCGTGGAGCCCAAGACGGCGTCATCACCAGAGCTTTGTGCAGGCGAAGACTAATTTTGTCAGGATAATTGATACTAGCTGTCCCCCTTCAAATTAGCCTGCCATTGTTGGCTCCCTTCCCGCTCGATATTTGGGAAGAGGACCAGGGCCTCTATAAATAGGACCAGCCACCCACAGAGCAAAGGGAGGCTGAGAGGTAGACAGAGAGGCAGGCAGGGAAAGAGGGAGAGAGAGAGAAAGGTGACTGAGCTCTTCCCAGCAGTTCACCGCCCCAGCCAAGAACACACCCTCGCGAGGCTGTTCTTCCTTGTATTGTTCATCATCATCAGCCCAAGAGGCAATCCACCACACCACAAACTGGAGTAGGGTATTACACCACAACGGTGGCCCGAACCAGTATAAACCCTGTGTCTCTTGCGTTGTTCTTTCCTTAGTTCAGATCCTAGCAAGGCGGGGCGGTGCAGGTAGGTAGGAGGCGAAATCTCCGCGCGCACCCCAGTGTTCGAACCTCAAGGGTCTGCCGGAACCCGAAATCCGACAGCATCCCCAAGCTTAGGCTCTTGGTTGTCCTTGAATATTACCTTGGGGTGCCTTGGGCATCCCCAAGATTAGGCTCTTACCACTCCTTGTTCCATAGTCCATCGAATCTTTACCCAAAACTTGAAAACTTCACAACACAAAACTTAACAGAAAACTCGTAAGCTCCGTTAGCATAAGAAAGTAAATCACCACTTCAAGGTACTGTAATGAACTCATTATTTATTTATATTGGTGTTAAACCTACTGTATTCCAACTTCTCTATGGTTTATAAACTATTTTACTAGCCATAGATTCATTAAAATAAGCAAACAACACACGAAAAAAAGAATCTGTCAAAAACAGAACAGTCTGCAGTAATCTGGATCAAACGTATACTTATGGAACTCATAAAATTCTCAAATAAATTTCTGGACCTGAGGAATTTATCTATTAAACATCTTCAAAAATAATTAACTAAATATCACTCTTCAATAAAAAAATAGCAGCAATTCTCGTGAGTGCTAAAGTTTCTGTTTTTTACAGCATGATCAACAAGACTTCTCCCAAGTCTTCCCAAAGGTTCTACCTGGCACAAACACTAATTAAAAGCATAAAACCACATATAGACAGAGGCTATATGAATTATTTATTACTAAACAGGGGCAAAAATCAAGGAACAAAAATAAAATTGGGTTGCCTCCCAACAAGCGCTATCGTCTAACGCCCCTAGCTAGGCATGATGATTTCAACGATGCTCACATAAAAGATAAGAATTGAAATATAAAGAGAGCATCATGAAGAATATGATTAGCACATTCAAGTCTAACCCACTTCCCATGCATAGGGATTTTTTGGGCAAACAACTTGTGAGAACAAGAATCAACTTGCATAGGAAGGTAAAACAAGCATAACTTCAAAATTTTAAACACATAGAGAGGAAACTTGATATTATTGCAATTCCTACAAGCATATATTCCTCCCTCATAATAATTTTCAGTAGCATCATGAATGAATTCAACAATATAAATATCACCTAAATCATTCTTTTCATGATCTACAAGCATAGAATTTTTATTACTCTCCACATAAGCAAATTTCTTCTCATTAATAATAGTGGGAGCAAACTCAACAAAATAATTATCATGTGAGGCATAATCCAATTGAAAACTAAAATCATGATGACAAGTTTCATGGATATCATTAATATTTATAGCATACAAGTCATCACAATAATCATCATAGATAGCAACTTAGTTCTCATAATCAATTGGAACATTTTCCGGAATAGTGGATTCATCACAAAATAAAGTCATGACCTCTCCAAATCCACTTTCATCAATATAATCATCATAAATAGGAGGCATGCTTTCATCATAATAAATTTGCTCAACAAAACTTAGGGGACAAAAAATATCATCTTCATCAAACATAGCTTCCCCAAGCTTGTGGCTTTGCATATCATTAGCATCATGGATATTCAAGGAATTCATACTAACAACATTGCAATCATGCTCATCATTCAAATATTTAGTGCCAAACATTTTAATGCATTCTTCTTCTAATACATTGGCACAATTATCCTTTCCATCATACTCATGAAAGATATTAAAAAGGTGAAGCGTATGAGACAAACTCAATTCCATTTTTTATAGTTTTCTTTTATAAACTAAACTAGTGATAAAACAAGAAACTAAAAGACTCGATTGCAAGATCTAAAGATATACCTTCAAGCACTCACATCCCTGGCAACAGCGCCAGAAAAGAGCTTGATGTCTACTACACAACCTTCTTCTTGTAGACGTTGTTGGGCCTCCAAGTGCAAAGGTTTGTAGGACAGTAGCAAATTTCCCTCAAGTGGATGACCTAAGGTTTATCAATCCGTAGGAGGCGTATGATGAAGATGGTCTCTCTCAAGCAACCCTGCAACCAAATAACAAAGAGTCTCTTGTGTCCCCAACACACCCAATACAATGGTAAATTGTATAGGTGCACTAGTTCGGTGAAGAGATGATGATACAAGTGGTATATGGATGGTAGATAAAGGTATTTGTAATCTGAAATTATAAAAACAGCAAGGTAACTAATGGTAAAAGTGAGGTAAACGGTATTACACTGCTAGGAAACAAGGCCTAGGGTTCATACTTTCGCTAGTGCAAGTTCCCTCAACAATATTAACATAATTGGATCACATAACTATCCCTCAACATGCAACAAAGAGTCACTCCAAAGTCACTAATAGCGGAGAACGAACGAAGAGATTATGGTAGGGTACGAAACCACCTCAAAGTTATTCTTTCTAATCAATCCATTGGGCTATTCCTATAAGTGTCACAAACAGCCCTAGAGTTCGTACTAGAATAACACCTTAAGACACAAATCAACCAAAACCCTAATGTCACCTAGATACTCCAATGTCACCTCAAGTATCCGTGGGTATGATTATACGATATGCATCACACAATCTCAGATTCATCTATTCAACCAACACATAGGACCTCAAAGAGTGCCCCAAAGTTTCTACCAAAGAATCACGACGAAAACATGTGCCAACCCCTATGCATAGGTTCATGGGCAGAACCCGCAAGTTGATCACCAAAACATACATCCAGTGAATCACGTGATATCCCATTGTCACCACAGATACGCATGGCAAGACATACATCAAGTGTTCTCAAATCTTTAAAGACTCAATCCGATAAGGTAACTTCAAAGGGGAAACTCAATCCATTACAAGAGAGTAGAGGGGGGAAGAAACATCATAGGATCCAACTATAATAGCAAAGCTCGTGATACATCAAGATCGTATCACCTCAAGAACATGAGAGAGAGATCAAACACATAGCTACTGGTACATACCCTCAGCCCCGAGGGTGAACTACTCCCTCCTCGTCATGGAGAGCACCAGGAAGATGAAGATGGCCATCGGAGAGGGATTGCCCCCTCCGGCAGGGTGCCGGAACGGGTCTAGATTGGTTTTCGGTGGCTACGGAGGCTTCTGGCGGCGGAACTCCCGATCTATTGTCTGTTCTGGAAGTTTTAGGTTACGTGAGTATATATGGGTGCAGGAAGTACGTCGGTGGAGCTTCGGGGGCCCCACGAGGCAGGGGGCGCGCCCTAGGGGGGGCGCCTCCCACCATCATGAGCACCTCCCTTGGCTCCTGACGTGGGGTCCAAGTCCATGCGGTAGCTTTCCTTCCAAACATAACTTCTCTAGTTGATTTCGTTCTGTTTCGACTCCGTTTGATATTCCTTTTCTTCGAAACACTGAAATAGGCAAAAAACAACAATTCTGGGGTGGGTCTCCACTTAATAGGTTAGTCCCAAAAATAATATAAAAGTGGATAATAAAGCCCAATATTTCCCAAAACAGTAGATAACATAGCATGGAGCAATCAAAAATTATAGATACGTTGGAGACGTATCATCCCCCTTATCACGGGATTCTCATCAATACAAACGTGGGTAACCCAACCGTGCCTATTGGTATGACTCCTAGATCTTAGGCAAGTCCCAAACGGCCACGAGGAGGACGCCTGATATTCACCCTCTTTATAAAAGGGGACAAGGCTTTTTATTTTTTCCCTCCCGCGCTCAATCGAATCCTTCCCCGCCTCGAGTTGTAACACCCAAAGCTCAGGTCAGGTGCTTCGGACCTTCAACTATGTCCGGATCCAACCTTCAAGGTCAGTGGATGCCTTCCTCCATCACTAAGGAGGACATCAAGAAGTTGAGAGAGGCCAGATATCTGACCGCCGAAATTCCGCATAGGCTGCACGCCTGAGGGCAGGTCGTCCCTACTCCCGAACCCAACGAGAGCATTGTGTTCGTCTCCCACTTCCTCCGAGGACTAGGCCTCGCTCTGGATCCCTTTGTTAGGGGTCTTATGTTCTATTACGGGATGGATTTTCATGATCTGGCCCCGGATTCCCTTCTTCACATCTCGTCATTTATTGTCGTATGTGAGGCCTTCCTCCACATTACCCCTCACTTAGGCATGTGGCTCAAGACCTTCGATGTGAAGCCGAAGATGATCGAGGGGCAGCATGCAGCGTGCGGAGGTGCTTTAATAAGCAAAATCGTTGACGCTCCATGGCCAGAGGGTTCCTTCCCAGAGGTGTACAGATTGTGTCAACGGGAGTGGTTTTACGTCACAGCTCCCTGAAGTGCCAAGTGGGTAGCTACCCCCACCTTTCACTTGGGCCCCCCACCGCAACTGATGTCATGGATCAGCAGGGGGCTGAGCTGGGGCCCAGCAAAGGATGTGCCAATACTGCAGAGCCACATCCGAGATCTCTTTGAAAGAGATTTCAGTCTGGTTATGGTAATGCAAGTTATGCTAGTTCGTCGAATCCAGCCTTGCAAACGCCGGCCCCTCCGCATGTGGGAATTCTACTCGGAAGGACCGCGAGCTATTCAGCATTTCCTCAGCATAACGCTCGAAGAGATGTACAAATCGTTCTTCGGACCTCAAATAGAGTGTCCGGACACCACTAAGGACAAGGGTCTGAGCTGCAACCGCCCCGCTTCCCAAGTAAGTAATCCCATGTATAACCTACTGTCCTTTTATTTATCATGGCATCATTCTAAAGAGCCACTTTTTGACCAGGACTGGATAACAAAGGCGATGATGATCAGGTGTTTGGCCCCCTTCCTGAGGGCTTGGACAATCCGGTACTAGACAAGATGCTCGAGCCGGCGCCTTATCCAGTGCCCTCGAAGGAAGATGATGGGGGAATAAAGAGGGCGAAAGCGGGCCTCACTCGCTACTTATTCCAGGCGGGGAATGAGCACCTCCGTGAGGGAGGACAATCAAAGGGAAGAATCTGACATTCTCTCTCCCCGGGGAAGGAAGAGGACTACCTCTGAAGATCCGGAAACTAAGGCTTCCAAAGGGGAGAAGAAATCTTCATCAGAGGGTCCTGCCTCGGAGGGTATTCTTGCTGCACAATGTCCGCGCGGGGATCAGCCCTCTACCAAGCTATAAGTAATCGAAAAGTACTTAATAGTGGAAACATCCTACCTTACTTCCGAAGTCAATAACTGATGCTTATAAATTGTAGTCTGGATCATAGCCCTTCTCGACAGAGTTCATCTTCGGGGGATCTTCTTCCGGAGATGATGGAGAGCGAAACGCCTCCCCCGGACACCCCGCCTCATGAAGCAGGCGACCTTGAAGTGTCGTCGTGAAGGGTATCTCTAGATCCACTAAGGCCAGAGGATAACCCTTTGGCTACCCGGAATCCCCAGTATCTGGCTCCTAAGGAGAGCGACAGCAAGGGTCCGTACAGTGTGCGGTCGGACGCGCTGAAGGATCTTCTGGGGCAAGCGGCCGTCTTGGAAGCGCATCGTACGCTAATGGGTACGGTAATTGAAAGGATTTCATCCGCTGAAAGCGGTTTGCATGAAGCCTTTATGAGTCTGCTGAAAGGCTTTGAGGTACGTGAAATAATGTATGTTTTTAATAGTACCGCACATGTTAGGTGTGCCCTATGCAGATAGTAGCCCCTGAGACTCTGGTTGTCATCGAAAACGGCAGCAAACAGAGGGTCATAGTCCCAGGTAATAACACCGCCTTTATGTGCAGGTGGCTGAAGCTCCGGTGGCTAGCCGGACTTATGGGTTTGCCGAGCTAAAGCGGCAACTTGATGCGGCAGATGCCGACATCGTGCTTGTCAACAAGCGGCTTGACGAGGCACAGGGTGAGTGATTTCTCTGGTGATCGTCACATAATAAGAGTAGCATGATGCCAGTATCTTTAATATGTTGTGACTGCAGATGGAGCTGCCACCGTGGAGACCCTTCGAGCGGAGCTTGGCCGAGCCAAGGATCAAGCAAGGAGTAGAAATGCGGCCGCTCTAAAGGCGGCCGAAGAGTTAAGGGACGAACAGGCCGTGCATTGCAAGAGCAAGGAAAAAATAGCCAAGATGGCTGTAGAGTTAAAAGATGCCACTAACCGTTACCAGCTTCTTGAAGAAGAAAACCGGGCGAAGGCGACAGACCTGGAGAAGGCCCTGGTGGCTGCCAAGGAAGCCCGCTCCAAAATTAGAGCGACGAAGGAGGAGCTGAATCAAGCTGCAGATATCGTGTCTGGGAAGCCCTTCTTGTTGCGGACTAAGTTCGGAGATCCGAAGTATGCTCCTCTGGACCGACTATGGAGTTCTGCGGATGCCTACATGGATTTGGCTGCAAGTGCTGCTGATGCGGCCGGATACTTCAAGGATCAGAAAGGTCCCGAAGTGGAAAAGCTATTCTGGTCACAGTTTCACGCTCCAGTCCATCCGGTGCTGTTGAATGAGCGATTGGCCGAGTCAGCCGAGCTCCATAGGTTGTCCGGACTTTCCATGAGGTCCGTTGTGGATCACCTGTGGCCGGGAGGGCCAAGGCCGAATAGCTACTTTAGTTCAGTGCAACAATTCCTTGGTGTTGTGCCATGCATCGATGCTGTAAACATACCAGCGTGCATAGAGGGTGCGCGGATGGCCCTTGCCCGTGTCAAGACATACTGGGCTGAGATGGAGGCCACCACTGTTGCGACACAGGGTTCGACCGTAGGCCGAGTGGCTGCCGAGCACTACTTTGAAGAAGTTCTTGAAAGCGCTCGTTCGATAGAGGCTCAGTGCTCGAAGAATATTATGTTCTAGTGACATGTATTCCCATTGTAAAAACAATGTTTTACTGAATTATCAAGGCTGTATTTATACTTTTGCCCGAAAGTACTATGATGCCTCCTGTGCGGCCGTTTATGTATATATGTATATAACCTGAAAGTTTGCAGTCCTCGGCTTCCGCCCCCACGCATATAATGTGGGGGTGTTCGCAGAAAATGCATATCCACACTTGATCCAACGTCTTGGTCCGTTAAGGAGGTGATAGCACAGCGAACGAGGCAATTGGACTATATTGCTTTAACACTTTCACTTAGCCATAGGAGTTTGACGGTGGGGCTACTATATAGCCCCTGGTACTTCTGCGCTCGTCCGAATATGGGGCGCGTACGTACATGACCAGGAAACGGCCCTTCGTTAATGCATAGGAATCCCGAAGATTCCGATGAGTCATCAAGTGGTTGACCAATCTCTCGCTATATCATGACAGTCAGTTTTCGGCTTTCTCTACTGAGGTGCTCGTCCGGATGAACCAGGGCACAATCGCAGTAGTTCTCCCAGTGCTACCTTAGCCGATATAACGGAACATAAGGTACCAAAATGTGGGAGCCGGGCAAACCCAACATGTGACCAAAGACATAATTCGGAGCTGATGCATATAGGGCCAAACTCGCGACGCCGAACACTCCCTAAGGTGTTCGGTCTTTATAACATATACCGGGCTAAGCAATGCCCTTAATAAGAAACCCCGTGTGTCCAGGTATGTGCAAAATCCTGACATGGCCACATGCCAATAACGCCAGCATCCTTCTCGGTTTGTGGAGTATCTGGAGGATGTGAGCAACAAGAGACAGTAAAAAGGTTTACGCAGGGTCTTAATCTAAAAATAGACCTTCGGGCGGGTCCCTGCTGCACGTCTGCGCCTGTGTCTACGTTGTGCCATGTCCTGGACGGGTGTAGCACGATTTTCATCTGCAAAAGGAAAGAACTTAGGTGAAAGTTGCCATGCCAAAAAGAAGAATTGGTTATTATCAATGAACTATCAAAATTCAAGAGAAGCCAAGTTGAGCAGGGCTGGCCCTGATTACACGCGGGAAGCTCCTGGTATCGTTTATGAGGGTTTGATCATCAAACCAATCTCGTGTATATATGATGGAATGCCGGATTCGTTTGACCGTGTCCGTGGCCTTGACGACCTGCCATTTTTATGGTTGGTGAGGCCGTCTAGTTTGTGGCTGCTAGAGCCGCCGCATCCTCTTCCGTACGTGGGAAACATTCGGAAACATTCTCTGTGGGTATGATTTGCAGGTTTGTCTGGGGTGCCATGAATCTGACAGAGTTTGTCAAGAATTTTGTTTAGGCCAGATTGTCCTTCTCTGCTGCCTTTGAAAGGCTTTTTCCGCTGACCTGGTTGGTTTTAGGGAACGTAGTAATTTCAAAAAAATTCCTACGCACACGCAAGATCAAGGTGATGCATAGCAACGAGAGGGGAGAGTGTTGTCCACGTACCCTCGTAGACCGAAAGCGGAAGTGTTTGCACAACGCGGTTGTTGTAGTCGTACGTCTTCACGATCCGACCGATCAAGTACCGAACGTACGGCACCTCCGAGTTCAGCACACGTTCAGCCCGATGACGTCCCTCGAACTTCGATCCAGCCGAGTGTTGAGGGAGAGTTTCGTCAGCACGACGGCATGGTGACGATGTTGATGTTCTACCAACGCAGGGCTTCACCTAAGCACCGCTACAGTACTATCGAGGTGGACTATGGTGGAGGGGGGCACCGCACACGGCTAAAAGATCGACTTAATCAATTGTTGTGTCTTTGTGGTGCCCCCTGCCCCCGTATATAAAGGAGTGGAGGAGGGGGAGGGCCGGCCCTCTCTATGGCGCGTCCTAGGGGAGCCCTACTCCCACCGGGAGTAGGATTCCCCCTTTCCTAGTAGAACCAGGAGCCCTTCCAAGTAGTAGGAGTAGGAGGGAAGGAAAGGGAAGGGAAAAGGAGAAGGAAGGAAGGGGCGCCCCCCCTCCCTAGTCCAATTCGGACCAGCCCATGGGGAGGGGTGCAGCCACCCTTGAGGCCTTTCTCTCCTTTCCCGTATGGCCCATTAAGGCCCAATACGAATTCCCGTAACTCCCCGGTACTCCCGAAAATACCTGAATCACTCGGAACCTTTCCGATGTCCGGATATAGTTGTCCAATATATCGATCTTTACGTCTCGACCATTTCGAGACTCCTCGTCATGTCCCCGATCTCATCCGGGACTCCGAACAACTTTGGTACATCAAAACACATAAACTCGTAATATAACCGTCATCGAACTTTAAGCGTGCGGACCCTACGGGTTCGAGAACTATGTAGACATGACCGAGACACGTCTCCGGTCAATAACCAATAGCGGAACCTGGATGCTCATATTGGCTCCTACATATTCTATGAAGATCTTTATCGGTCAAACCGCATAACAACATACGTTGTTCCCTTTGTCATCGGTATGTTACTTGCCCGAGATTCGGTCGTCGGTATCTCAATACCTAGTTCAATCTCGTTACCGGCAAGTCTCTTTACTCATTACGTAACACATCATCCTGCCACTAACTCATTAGTTGCAATGCTTGCAAGGCTTATAGTGATGTGCATTACCGAGTGGCCCAGAGATACCTCTCCGACAATCGGAGTGACAAATTCTAATCTCGAAATAGGCCAACCCAATAAGTACCATCGGAGACACCTGTAGAGCACCTTTATAATCACCCAGTTACGTTGTGACGTTTGGTAGCACACAAAGTGTTCCTCCGGTAAACGTGAGTTGCATAATCTCATAGTCATAGGAACATGTATAAGTCATGAAGAAAGCAATAGCAACAAACTAAACGATCAAGTGCTATGCTAACGGAATGGGTCAAGTCAATCACATCATTCTCTAATGATGTGACCCCGTTAATCAAATGACAACTCATGTCTATGGCTAGGAAACTTAACCATCTTTGATTCAACGAGCTTGTCAAGTAGAGGCATACTAGTGACATACTGTTTGTCTATGTATTCACACATGTATTATGTTTCCGGTTAATACAATTCTAGCATGAATAATAAACATTTATCATGATATAAGGAAATAAATAATAACTTTATTATTGCCTCTAGGGCATATTTCCTTCAGTCTCCCACTTGCACTAGAGTCAATAATCTAGTTCACATCGTCATGTGATTTAACATCAATAGTTCACATCACCATGTGATTAACACCCATAGTTCACATCATCATGTGACCAACACCCAAAGGGTTTACTAGAGTCAATAATCTAGTTCACATCGCTATGTGATTAATACCCAAAGAGTACTAAGGTGTGATCATGTTTTGCTTGTGAGAGAAGTTTAGTCAACGGGTTTGCCACATTCAAATCCGTAAGTATTTTGCAAATTTCTATGTCAACAATGCTCTGCACGGAGCTACTCTAGCTAATTGCTCCCACTTTCTATATTTATCCAGATTGAGATTTAGAGTCATCTGTATCAGTGTCAAAATTTGCATCGACGTAACCCTTTACGACGAACCTTTTTTTTGTCACCTCCATAATCGAGAAACATATCCTTATTCCACTAAGGATAATTTTGACCAATGTCTAGTGATCTACTCCTAGATCACTACTATACTCCCTTGCCAAACTCAGGGCAGGGTATACAATAGGTCTGGTACACAACATGGCATACTTTATAGAACCTATGGCTGAGGCATAGGGAATGACTTTCATTCTCTCTCTATCTTCTGCCGTGGTTAGGTTTTGAGTCTTACTGAACTTCACACCTTGTAACACAGGCAAGAACTCCTTCTTTGACTGTTCCATTTTGAAATACTTCAAAATCTTGTCAAGGTATGTACTCATTGAAAAACTTATCAAGCGTTTTGATCTATCTCTATAGATCTTGATGCTCAATATGTAAGCAGCTTCACCGAGGTCTTTCTTTGAAAAACTCCTTTCAAACATTCCTTTATGCTTTGCAGAATAATTCTACATTATCTCTGATCAACAATATGTCATTCACATATACTTATCAGAAATGTTGTAGTGCTCCCACTCACTTTCTTGTAAATACAAGCTTCACCGCAAGTCTGTATAAAACTATATGCTTTGATCAACTTATCAAAGTGTATATTCCAACTCCGAGATGCTTGCACCAGTCCATAGATGGATCGCTAGAGCTTGCATATTTTGTTAGCACCTTTAGGATTGACAAAACCTTCTGGTTGCATCATATACAACTCGTCTTTAATAAATCCATTAAGGAATGCAGTTTTGTTTATCCATTTGCCAGATTTCATAAAATGCGGCAATTGCTAACATGATTCGGACAGACTTAAGCATAGATATGAGTGAGAAACTCACATCGTAGTCAACACCTTGAACTTGTCGAAAACCTTTTGCGACAATTCTAGCTTTGTAGATAGTAACACTACTATCAGCGTCCGTCTTCCTCTTGAAGATCCATTTATTTTCTATGGCTTGCTGATCAACGGGCAAGTCAACCAAAGTCCACACTTTGTTCTCATACATGGATCCCATCTCAGATTTTATGGCCTCAAGCCATTTCGCAGAATCTGGGCTCATCATCACTTCCTCATAGTTTGTAGGTTCGTCATGGTCATGACCTCCAGAACAGGATTACCGTACAACTCTAATAAGGATCTCACTCTGGTTGACCTACGAGGTTTGGTAGTAACTTGATCTGAAGTTACATGATCATCATCATTAGCTTTCTCACTAATTGGTGTAGTAGTCACAGGAACAGATTTCTGTGATGAACTACTTTCCAATAAGGGAGCAGGTACAGTTACCTCATCAAGTTCTACTTTCCTCCCACTCACTTCTTTCGAGAGAAACTCCTTCTCTAGAGAGGATATATTCTCAGCAACAAATTTGCCTTCGGATCTGTGATAGAAGGTGTACCCAACAATTTCGTTTGGGTATCCTATGAAGATGCACTTGTCTGATTTGGGTTCAAGCTTATCAGTTTGAAACTTTTTCACATAAGCATCGCCGCCCCAAACTTTAAGAAACGACAACTTTGGTTTCTTGCCAAACCACAGTTCATAAGGCGTCGTCTCAACAGATTTCGATGGTGCCCTATTTAACGTGAATGTAGTTATCTCTAATGCATAACCCCAAAACGATAGTGGTAGATCGGTAAGAGACATCATAGATCGCATCATATCTAATGAAGTACGGTTACGATGTTCGAACACACCATTACACTGTGGTGTTCCAGGTGGAGTGAGTTGCGAAACTATTCCGCATTGTTTTAACTGAAGGCCAAACTCGTTAACTCAAATATTTTACTTCTGCGATCATATCGTAGAAACTTTTATTTTCTTGTTACGATGATTCTCCACTTTACTCTGAAATACTTTGAACTTTTCAAATGTTTCAGACTTGTGTTTCATCAAGTAGATATACCCATATCTGCTCAAATCATCTGTGAAGGTCAGAAAATAATGATATCCGCCATGAGCCTCAACACTCATCGGACCGCATACATCAGTATGTATTATTTCCAATAAGTCAATTCCTCGCTCCATTGTTCCGGAGAACGGAGTTTTAGTCATCTTGCCCATGAGGCATGGTTCGCAAGCATCAAGTGATTCATAATCAAGTGATTCCAAAATCCCATCAGCATGGAGTTTCTTCATGCCTTTTACACCAATATGACCTAAACGGCAGTGCCACAAATAAGTTGCACTATCATTATTAACTTTGCATCTTTTAACTTCAATATTATGAATATGTGTATCACTACGATCGAGATCCAACAAACCATTTTCATTGGGTGTATGACCATAGAAGGTTTTATTCATGTAAACAGAACAACAATTATTCTCTAGTTTACATGAATAACCGTATTGCAATAAGCATGATCCAATCATATTCATGCTCAAAGCAAACACTAAATAACATTTATTTTAGGTTCAACACTAATCCCGAAAGTATAGGGAGTGTGCGATGATGATCATATCAATCTTGGAACCACTTCCAATACACATCGTCACTTCACCCTTAACTAGTCTCTGTTCATTTTGCAACTCCCGTTTCGAGTTACTACTCTTAGCAACTGAACTAGTATCAAATACTGAGGGGTTGCTATAAACACTAGTAAAGTACACATCAATAACATGTATATCAAATATACCTTTGTTCACTTTGCCATCCTTCTTATCCGCCAAATACTTGGGGCAGTTCCGCTTCCAGTGACCAGTCCCTTTGCAGTAGAAGCACTTAGTCTCAGGCTTAGGTCCAGACTTGGGCTTGTTCACTTAAGCAGCAACTTGCTTGCCGTTCTTCTTGAAGTTCCCCTTCTTCCCTTTGCCCTTGTCTTGAAACTAGTGGTCTTGTCAACCATCAACACTTGATGATTTTTTTGATTTCTACCTTCGTCGATTTCAGTATCACGAAGAGCTTGGGAATCGTTTCCGTTATCCCTTGCATATTATAGTTCTTCAGGAAGTTCTAGTAACTTGGTGATAGTGACTAGAGAACTCTGTCAATCACTATCTTATCTGGAAGATTAACTCCCACTTGATTCAAGCAATTTTTAGTACCCAGACAATCTGAGCACATGCTCACTTGTTGAGCTATTCTCCTCCATCTTGTAGGCAAAGTACAACCAGAGGTCTCATACCTCTCGATACGGGCATGAGTATGAAATACCAATTTCAACTCTTGGAACATCTTATATGCTCTATGGCGTTCAAAACATTTTTGATGTCCCGGTTCTAAGCCGTAAAGCATGGTGCACTAAACTATCAAGTAGTCATCATACCGAGCTTTTGTCAAAAACGTTCATAATGTCTGCATCTGCTCCTGCAATAGGTCTGTCACCTAGCGGTGCATCAAGGGCATAATTCTTCTATGCAGAAATGAGGATAATCCTCAGATCACGGATCCAATCCGCATCATTGCTACTAACATCTTTCAACTTATTTTTCTCTAGGAACATATCAAAAATAAACGGGGAACAACATCACAAACTATTATTCTACAACATAGATATGCAAATATTATCAGGACTAAGTTCATGATAAATTAAAGTTCAATTAATCATATTACTTAAGAACTCCCACTTAGATAGACATCCCTCTAATCATCTAAGTGATCACGTGATCCAAATCAACTAAACCATGTCCGATCATCACGTGAGATGGAGTAGTTTCAATGGTGAACATCACTATGTTGATCATATCTACTATATGATTCACGCTCGACCTTTCGGTCTCCGTGTTCCGAGGCCATATCTGTTATATGCTAGGCTCGTCAAGTTTAATCTGAGTATTCCGAGTGTGCAACTGTTTTGCACCCGTTGTATTTGAACGTAGAGCCTATCACACCCGATCATCACGTGGTGTCTCAGCACGAAGAACTTTCGCAACGGTGCATACTCAGGGAGAACACTTATACCTTGATAATTTAGTGAGAGATCATCTTATAATGCTACCATCAATCAAAGCAAGATAAGATAAGATGTATAAAAGATAAACATCACATGCAATCAAAAATATGTGACATGATATGGCCATCATCATCTTGTGCCTTTGATCTCCATCTCCAAAGCATCGTCATGATTTCCGTCGTCACCGGCATGACACCATGATCTCCATCATCTTGATCTATATCAATGTGTCGTCACATGGTCGTCTCGCCAACTATTGCTCTTGCAACTATTGTTATCGCATAGCGATAAAGTAAAGCAATTATTTGGCGCTTGCATCTTATGCAATAAAGAGACAACCATAAGGCTTCTTCCAGTTGCCGATAACTTCAACAAAACATGATCATCTTATACAACAACTTATATGTCATCACATCTTGACCATATCACATCACAACATGCCTTGCAAAAACAAGTTAGATGTCCTCTACTTTCTTGTTGCAAGTTTTACGTGGCTGCTACGGGCTGAGCAAGAACCGTTCTTACCTACGCATCAAAACCACAAGATAGTTCGTCAAGTTAGTGATGTTTTAAACTTCTCAAGGACCGGGCGTAGCCACACTCGGTTCAACTAAAGTTGGAGAAACTGACACCCGCCAGCCACCTGTGTGCAAAGCACGTCGGTAGAACCAGTCTTGCGTAAGCATACGCGTAATGTCGGTCCGGGCCGCTTCATCCAACAATACCGCCAAACCAAAGTATGACATGCTGGTAAGCAGTATGACTTATATCGCCCACAACTCACTTGTGTTCTACTCGTGCATATGACATCTACGCATAAAACCAGGCTTGGATGCCACTGTTGGGGAACATAGTAATTTCAAAAAAAAAATCCTACGCACACGCAAGATCATGGCGATGCATAGCAACGAGAGGGGAGAGTGTTGTCCACGTACCCTCGTAGACCGAAAGCGGAAGCGTTTGCACAACACGGTTGATGTAGTCGTACGTCTTCATGATCCGACCGATCAAGTACCGAACGTACGGCACCTCCGAGTTCAGCACACGTTCAGCCCGATGACGTCCCTCGAACTCCGATCCAGCCGAGTGTTGAGGGAGAGTTTCGTCAGCACGACGACGTGGTGACGATGTTGATGTTCTACCGACACAGGGCTTCACCTAAGCACCGCTATAGTATTATCGAGGTGTACTATGGTGGAGGGGGGCAACGCACACGGCTAAAAGATCAACTTGATCAATTGTTGTGTCTTTGGGGTGCCCCTTGCCCCCGTATATAAAGGAGTGGAGGAGGGGGAGGGCCAGCCCTCTCTATGGCACGCCCTAGGTGAGTCCTACTCCCACCGGGAGTAGGATTCCCCCTTTCCTAGTAGAACCAGGAGCCCTTCCAAGTAGTAGGAGTAGGAGGGAAGGAAAGGGAAGGGAAAACGAGAAGGAAGGAAGGGGGCGCCCCCCCTCCCTAGTCCAATTCGGACCAGCCCATGGGAAGGGGTGCGGCCACTCTTTGAGGCCTTTCTCTCCTTTCCCGTATGGTCCATTAAGGCCCAATACGAATTCCCGTAACTCCCCGGTACTCCCGAAAATACCCGAATCACTTGGAACCTTTCCGATGTCCGGATATAGTTGTCCAATATACCGATCTTTACGTCTCGACCATTTCGAGACTCCTCGCATGTCCCCGATCTCATCCGGGACTCCGAACTCCTTCGGTACATCAAAACACATAAACTCATAATATAACCGTCATCAAACTTTAAGCGTGCGAACCCTACGGATTCGAGAACTATGTAGACATGACCGAGACACGTCTCCAGTAAATAACCAATAGCGGAACCTAGATGCTCATATTGGCTCCTACATATTCTACGAAGATCTTTATCGGTCAAACCTTATAACAACATACGTTGTTCCCTTTGTCATCGGTATGTTACTTGCCCGAGATTCGATCGTTGGTATCTCAATACCTAGTTCAACCTCGTTACCGGCAAGTCTCTTTACTCGTTCTGTAACACATCATCCGGCAACTAACTCATTAGTTGCAATGCTTGCAAGGCTTATAGTGATGTGCATTGCCGAGTGGGCCCAGAGATACGTCTCCGACAATCAGGGTGACAAATCCTAATCTCGAAATACGCCAACCCAATAAGTACCTTCGGAGACACCTATAGAGCACCTTTATAGTCACCCAGTTACGTTGTGACGTTTGGTAGCACACAAAGTGTTCCTCTGGTAAACATGAGTTGCATAATCTCATAGTCATAGGAACATGTATAAGTCATGAAGAAAGCAATGGCAACAAACTAAACGATCAAGTGCTATGCTAACGGAATGGGTCAAGTCAATCACATCATTCTCTAATGATGTGATCCCGTTAATCAAATGACAACTCATGTCTATGGCTAGGAAAGTTAACCATCTTCGATTCAACGAGCTAGTCAAGTAGAGGCATACTAGTGACATAATGTTTGTCTATGTACTCACACATGTATTATGTTTCTGGTTAATACAATTCTAGCATGAATAATAAACATTTATCATGATATAAGGAAATAAATAATAACTTGATTATTGCCTCTAGGGAATATTTCCTTCAGTCGGGAGCCCCTGAATCTGGCGTTTACCGCCGGGTTATCTGGGCTACCTTCTTTATTTCGACGCTTGTTTTTGTTGCGACGTGGTTTACCATTGCCATCCCTGACTTCGGATGTGCTTGGGTCGCTGGTGCTGCTACGGGCCAACCAGCTGTCCTCGCCCACTGTTAGGGCTGCCATTGTTCTCGATTTTTCTTAACCGAGGTGTCTGGCGAGCCATTCGTCTCAGACGCTGTGTTTAAAAGCTGCTAAGGCTTCGGCGTCCGAATAGTCGATGATTTGGTTCTTCTTGGTGAGGAACCTGTTCCAAAGCTTTCGGGCGGACTCTCCGGACTGTTGGAGTATATGACTTAAATCGTCTGCATCCGAAGGTCGGACATAAGTCCCTTGAAAATTGGCCCGAAAAGCATCCTCGAGCTCCTCCCAACTTCCAATTGAGTTTTTGGGGAGGCTTTTCAGCCAGTGCCTAGCTGGCCCTTTAAGCTTGAGGGGCAAGTATTTAATGGCTTGGAGATCGTCTCCACGAGCCATATGAATATGGAGGATGAAGTCCTCTATCCAGACTCTAGGGTCTGTGGTTCTGTCGTACGCCTCTATGTTCACCGGTTTGAATCCCTCTGGGAATTCGTGATCCAGCACCTCATCAGTGAAACATAAGGGGTGTGTGGCACCCCTGTATTGGGATGTGCCATGGTGTTTGGACAGTTGTAGTATTTGGTGTTGGTTTTGTACCGTAGCGCGCTTCCTAGATCCATAGATGGATCTGGTCGCGTCGGGTTTTTGATGCAAGTTCTCACATAGATCGTGTGTTGACTTATGCGCGACTTTGTTAGCTACTCTATCGCGTTCACAAGATGGTGGATCCGGTCGGTTGGCCATATCACTCTTCAGCTGTATGGGCTCTAAGGCCTCATCGTCGAATTTCGGTAATAGCTTGCGCTTTGGATAGCTATTTTTATGGTAACTTCCACCATACTTTGTTACTTTGTTCCACTTGTTGTTGAGCGTATCTTGTGCAACCTTGAGCCTTTGCTTCTGTTTATTCAGGCTCCTCGCTGTGGCCATAAGCCTTCTGCGGAGGTTTTCTTGCTCCAAGTGCATTTCCGGGATGATGTGTGCATCTTCGTCTGGACTGTTGTCTTCCCCAGACGGGGTTTCATGAGGCTTATCCTTGGCGTCGTCGTGTTCGAACGTCGGATCCGTACTATGTTTGCAGTTTGCATCTTGATCGTGCTCTGCCACCGGGGTGGTGTAGTCCTTGTTTCTTCTAGAGTCGACTGGACTGTTATTTCCTCTTGCGCTATTATCATTGTTTTTTCTATGGCGGGACTTAGAGCGGCGCTGCTGACGTCGGCGCCTGGGTTGCTTGGAGGGGGCATCCTCCGTTATCTCTTTTCCATTACCCTCTCTGGGTGTATCCCCCATGTATACGTCATGTGATGAAGTGCCGGTCCAGCGCCCTGTGGGCGGTGGTTCCTGTTCATCTCCTGCATCGTCGTCCATACCGTCGATGTCTTCGGAGTCGAAGTCGAGCATGTCGGTTAAGTCGTCGATAGTGGCTACTAAGTGGGTGGTGGGTGGGCAGCGAATTTCTTCATTGTCCGCATCCCATTCTAGCCGGACATAGTTCGGCCAAGGTTCTCCTGACAGGGAGAGAGACCTTAATGAATTTAGCACATCTCTGATAGGTGAGTGCTGAAAGATATCCGCGGAGGTGAACTCCATGATCGGCGCCCAGTCGGATTCGACAGGCACGGATGTAGGCAACTCGGAGTCCGTGGCCGGGGATAAATCCAGTGGTTCGGCGACGCGGCTCTTGAAAGGGGTGAAGTCAGTATCTGGCTCTATCGCCACTGAGAGTGCGGCCTCCATGGCGGGGTCCATCCCTTCGCTCTCGGATGGCGCGATTTGCTCCGGATTAACGGCCGGAGTAGCTGCGGATGCGATCTCCCGAACACTGTCCGACGGCAGAGTTACGTCTTGCTCGTCGCGACTGTGCGGCGCGTCCGGCATGGGCTCGAATCCGTCGAAGATCAAGTCTACGCGGATGTCGGCCGTGTAGTTCAAGTTTCCAAATCTAACCTGATGGCCAGGGGCGTAGCTTTCGATCTGATCCAGATGGCCAAGAGAATTGGCCCGCAGTGCGAAGCAGCCGAATGCGAAGATCTGTCCGGGGAGGAAAGCCTCACCCTGGACCACATCGCTAGCGATGATCAAAGGAGCCATCAAGCCTTATGGTGACGACACAGTGGAACTCTCAATGAAAGCACCAATGTCGGTGTCAAAACCGGTGGATCTCGGGTAGGGGGTCCCGAACTGTGCGTCTAAGGCGGATGGTAACAGGAGGCAGGAGACACGATGTTTACCCAGGTTCGGGCCCTCTTGATGGAGGTAATACCCTACGTCCTGCTTGATTGTTCTTGATGATATGAGTGTTACAAGAGTTGATCTACCACGAGATCAAAGAGGCTAAACCCTAGAAGCTAGCCTATGGTATGATTGTCTGTTGTCCTATGGACTAAAACCCTCCGGTTTATATAAACACCGGAGGGGGCTAGGGTTACACAAGGTCGGTTACAAAGGAGGAGATATACATATCCGTATTGCCTGGCTTCCCTTCCACGCCAAGTAGAGTCCCATCCGGACACGGGACGAAGTCTTCAATCTCGTATCTTCATAGTCCAATAGTCCGGCCAAAGGATATAGTCCAGTTGTCCGGAGACCCCCTAATCCAGGACTCCCTCACACGTCCCAACTGTCGTCTCCTCACCTGGCCTTGACACGCGTCCGAGCTGAAGGGGCGTCGTGGCGCCACGTTGGCTGGCTGCTGGGCTGGCGCGGTGGTGGAGCCTTCAGGAAGACTTGCATGCCACCACGCAGGAGCTTGTTGGGTTGGTGTAGAGGCCGCACGTCGCCACACAGGCGTCTGCTCAACTGGTTGAGCTGGCAGCTGCATGGGGACGGCGGTGGAGTCTTGGCTGGCGCAGGCCTAGCAGTGGCCCTTCTGATGCCCTCGACAAGAGTCTTGTCGGGGGCCGGCAAGGGTCTGGTCGTGGCGTTGATGTCATCCCCGGCAAGAGTCTTGCCGGGGGTCTTATGGATTTCCTCGGCTAGGATCCTGCCGAGGGTCGCCGTCTTCTGGTCTTCATCTGATCTCATATGTTTCCGATCTTGATGAAGATTTGCATGCCACCACAGAGGAGCCTCCCAACCCTTGGCTCCAACGTAGTTGATTTGGGTTGGAGCCTGTGGGCTCAAGGGTGTATCGCTCTGCTGGTGTTGGGCAAGTAGCCCCGGCAAGCCTTGCCAGGGCTGGGGGGGCCGCCTCGGCAAGGATCTTGCCGAGGGAGTCCACCTCGCCTTCTTGCCCTCCTGCGCTTCTAGTCTTGGGGTTGCCTTGGTTGTCTTGTGCTTCGTCTTCTCTCCGGCTTTCCTCCTCTGCCCTGCTAAGTGTGGCCGCGGCACGTGGCTCTGACTGCCCGGGCACAAGTAAAGGGATCAAAAGGAGAGCCCCTACTTTTGTACACCGACAGCAGCCACGCATGTGTTCCGATCTGACCCTCCATTGTGACTCGCATCATGGATTAATAAGGGGCTTGACTGGGGATCAACTGATGAAGTGTAGACGCTGCAAAGTCATATCCGGAGCATCCTCGAAAAGGACACCAGCCTCATTAACGTGATCCGGGTGATGCTAGTCCGCCGGGTTCTCCCGTGTCAGCGACGGCCTCTACTCATGTGGGAGTTCAATCCGAAAGGGCCGTAGATACTTCACCAATTCTTCAACACAACGCACAGAGGGATGTGGAAACTATTCTTGAAGACACGAAAGCAGTGGTCGGACACATCCGAGGACATCGTCCTCGACTGCAACCATCCGGATACTTCGGTAAGTACCCAACTCCTGAATGCAATTCGATTAATTATCCCACAACGATGTACTGAGAAACCTACCTTCAACCAGGGTTGGATAAAGAAGGCGGAGCGAATCAGGTGTTCGGCTGCACTTCCCAAACACTCAGTTGATCCTTTGTTAATGAGGATGATGGCGCCGGCACCGTATCAAATGCTGGCGAGGGAGGACAAGAAGAAGAGCAAGAGGGCTGAAGGTGGCCTCTGCTCTAAAGGTGTACTGGATGCTACGTCCGAGGAGACTGAAGCTCCCTCTTCCAAAGACGAAGACAAAGGGGAAGAAGAAGAAAGGGATATCCCTTCCCCCCACAGGAAGAAAAGGACTGCCCCCGAAGACTTGGAGGTGGAGGCACCCAAGAGAGGTAAAATATCCCTGTCAGATGGTTCGGGTTTGGAGGACGATGTTGATGCAGAGCTCCTTTCTACGGACAAGCCCTTTGCCGAATCGTAAGTGAACAAGATGCTCTAGACATATGCCATTCTTTTTGGTTTTGCAAGGGTAACATTTGAACCATATGTTCGCAGTCTAGCCCGCTATCTACCTCCACAATCCTCCCCATCGGGGGACTTGCCTCCGGAGATGATGGAAAGCGAGACGCCTCCTCAAGCTTTACCGTCCCTAAGGGCAGACGACTTCGAGATGTCGTCCCGGAGGATCTCCACTGACCATCCAACGGCACGGGGGACAGAGGAGACAGCACCCTGAAAGTGCAACTATCCCTAGGTGGTTTTGGTAATTTATAACAACATATAGCTCATTGAGCTAATGCTATTCCAAGATGATTATTTTAGGAAAGCTCAATGATTGGCATGGCATGGATGTGAAAGTGGAACCCTCAAAATGCTAAGGAAAAAGGATTGGCTCAAGCTCAAAAGCTCAAGACTCTTCATTTTATATTTTAGTGATCCAAGATCACATTGAGTCTTTAGGAAAAGCCAATACTATCAAGGAGGGATGAGGTGTTGCTTAATGAGCCTCTTGCTTCATGTGCTTAGTGATATGCTCCAAAACCCTCAACTACTTTCCCATATTCACATATGACCTAAACCCTAAGCCAAACTCGGTCCTACCGATTCTTCCTATCCGGCGCCACCGAGTTTTCACTTGTCATTAGCCACTGCCAAACCTTAGCAATTCGGTTCTACCGATAAGGATCTCGGTCTCACCGAGATGGGGTTGCAAACTCTCTGTTTCCCTTTCGTAACTTTTCAGTCTCACCGAAAGAGCGAATCGGTCCCACCGAGATTGCAATGTAAACTCAGTGTTTCCCCTTTGTAACTTTTCCGTCTCACCGAGTTCCACTCGGTCTAATGGAAAGAGCAAATCGGTCCCACCGAGTTTGCCTAACCAACTCTCTGGTTAGCTAATTACCAAACTCGGTCTCACCGAGTTTGTGTAATCGGTCTCACCGAGATTACGTTATGCCCAAACCCTAACCATATCGGTCCTACCGAGTTGCATGTCAGTCCCACCGAAAATCTCTAACGATCACTAGGTTTACATTTTCGGTCCGACCGAGTTTATTGATTCGGTCCCACCGAGATTGGAAAACTGTGTAACGGTTGGATTTCGTGTGGAGGCTATATATACCCCTCCACCTCCTTCTCATTTGAGGAGAGAGCCATCAGAACACACACACCATTCCAACTCATATGTTCTGAGAGAGAACCACCTACTCATGTGTTGAGACCAAGACATTCCATTCCTACCATATGAATCTTGATCTCTAGCCTTCCCAAGTTGCTTTCCACTCAAATCTTCTTTCCACCAAATTCAAATCCTATGAGAGAGAGTTGAGTGTTGGGGAGACTATCATTTGAAGCACAAGAGCAAGGAGTTCATTACCTACACACCATTTGTTACTTCTTGGAGAGTGGTGTCTCCTAGATTGGCTAGGTGTCACTTGGGAGCCTCCGACAAGATTGTGGAGTTGAACCAAGGAGTTTGTAAGGGCAAGGAGATCGCCTACTTCGTGAAGATCTACCGCTAGTGAGGCAAGTCCTGTGTGGGCGATGGCCATGGTGGGATAGACAAGGTTGCTTCTTCGTGGACCCTTTGTGGGTGGTTGCTTCTTCGTGGACCCTTCGCGGGTGGAGCCCTGTGTGGACTCGCGCAACCGTTACCCTTGGGTGGAGCCCTGTGTGGACTCGCGCAACCGTTACCCTTCGTGGGTTGAAGTCTCCATCAACGTGGATGTAGGATAGCACCACCTATCCGAACCACGGGAAAAACATCCGTGTCTCCAATTGCGTTTGATTTCTCCAAACCCTTCCCTTACATTCTTGCAAGTTGCATGCTTTACTTTCCGCTGCCTATATACTCTTTGCATGCTTGCTTGAATTATGTGATGATTGCTTGACTTGTCCTAAATTAGCTAAAATCTGCCAAGAACTAAAATTGGGAAAAGGTTAAGTTTTTATTTGGTCAAGTAGTCTAATCACCCCCCTCTAGACATACTTTCGATCCTACAAGTGGTATCAGAGCTTTGGTCTCCATTTGCCTTGATCTCCATAGCTTTTGGTGGTCATAGCCTTGGTTTCACAACCTAGGAGAGTATGGCGTCTAGCGAGGGAAATTATCACCGTAGAGGTCCTTACTTTGATGGTACTAATTTTGCTAGTTGGAAGCATAAAATGAAAATGCATATTCTTGGACATAAC